>NW_027103342.1:111911-397288 GCF_902728285.1 Clytia hemisphaerica
ATATTCGAATTCTTTTCAAAACAAAAGAAATCTATGAAAGAAAAGAACAAATTTAAAATAAAACACAAGAATCACAAGACAAGTTTGTTAGAACAACAGCAACATTAAAAATACATTCAAAAGGTGGTAAAAACTAGAATTCTTACTTCGTAAAAGGGACCTTTAAAACATGTATGTCGATCATATTGCTGTAATCTAAGTCATTGTTTGAATGAAAAATATTGAAGATATGACGAAGTTTTTATAAACAAATAAAATTGCGCTATCTAGCAGCTTTTTTGTCTGTATCCTGCTGCCTCCGGGGCCCCTTGGACCCTTAGCGAATAAAGAGAGAAGAAAACAAGGGAATTGTGTGAATTTTAATTCACTTTTTGGAACTAATTTGACCAAATGTCTATCTTTCTGGGGCAAAAAGTTGAATTTTCCTATTTCCAATTCTTAGTGGGACTGAAGTTTGATTTTCCGATCTAAACGCCGTGGTTCAAAAAAGCACCCTTAAGGCCGAAATACCGATACCCATAACCCTTCCTTGCTAAGTACCCCCCCCCCGGCCTGCCTTTATTCGACGATCGCGTGCCATTCTATTGTTTCACTCCGCTTATCTTGACATCAAAGTTTTCCTAAACATCAAGAACTACGGCAAATATAACGCGAGGGAAGCGAGAAAAAAAATCTAATTGCAGAGCCGTCTCGGACGTCGCTGGTCGCCGGATGGTGAAATTTGGGAATGACGCCCTTTCTGTTTTCTGATCATTTTTGCCACAAAAATCCTTTTCAAAATATGGTTAAAAAGATACGTCACCCGGGAGGGATAGAGTCAAACTTTGATTGAAGAGAATTTTTCCCTTTAGCTTTTATTTCATCGTGTTTAAGCCACCTTCCCAACATCTCAAAGGACTTTAAATGCGTTCAGCAAACAGCTAAACCGGCGTGCGACGCCGGGTACCGGCTAGTTTCATATAAAGCAACAAGGCTCGAAAACATAAAAGAATAGGAACAATTTAAAAACAAAGTTGAGCTTGGAATAGCTGAATATTGAGTGCTTCAAGATGATTAGTGCCTTAATCGCACGATGGGCTATTTTTTGGACCTACCGGGAGGTCCTTTAATTTGACCGTTGTCCGTTCGTCTGTTACAAGCTTTTCTCGGGATTGGCTCATTAGTTTTTTTTAATTTTTTGCACAATGATACAAAATGGCAATGCCTGAAAAGTGACGGAGCCCGGTTTTTGAAAAAAATTTTTGGGGGGCAAATTTTGGCCAAAAACTAAAATAAGGTTTTTGGATTTGTGCAAAATTGCTTCATTAGTTTTTCCTGATTTTTGAGAAAAGATAGAGTGCCAAGGTACCCTAAAATGTGGCTGAAGTAATTTTTCTCGGAAAAATTTTTTTTCGTCGTCAATACGGATTTCGCTTTTTGGGAAATTCCTTTTAACCATTTTCTTTAGCAGCTTTCTCGGGATGGCTCATTATTTTTTTTTATTTTTGCACATGATACAAAATAGCAATGCCTGAAAAGTGACGGAGCCCGATTTTTGAAAAAAATTTGGGGGGCAAATTTGGCCAAACTACCTAAAAAAATAGGTTTTTGGACTTTGTGCAAAATTGCTTCATTAGTTTTTCCTGATTATTGGCAGAAAGATAGAGTGCAAGGCATCCTAAAATGTGGGTGAAGTAATTTTTTTCGGGAAATTTTTTTTCGTCGTCAAATACGGATTTTCGCAAATTTGGGCCAAAACTACCTAACCTAAAAATAAGGTCTTTTTTGGGCTTTGGTGCAAAATTGCTTCAATTAGTTTTCCTGATTTTTGGCAGAAAGATGGAGTGCAGGGTACCCTAAAATTTGGCTTAAGTAATTTTCTCGGAAAATTTTTTTTTTTCGTCGTAAAATACGAATTTTCTTTTTGGGGGAAATTCTGTTTTACCATTTTCCTGTTAGCAGCTTTTCTCGGGATCGGCTTTTTATTTTATTTTTTTTTTCATTTTTTGCACAATGATACAAAATAGCAATGCCTATAAGTGACGGAGCCCGATTTTGAAAAAAAAATTTGGGGTAAATTTGGGCCAAAAACTACCTAAAAATAAGGTTTTTTGGACTTGGTGCAAAATTGCTTCATTAGTTTTTCCTGATTTTTGTCAGAAAGATAGAGTGCTAGGTACCTTAAAATGTGGCTGAAGTAATTTTTCTAATTTTTTGTCATAAAATTTTCAAAAAAAGACGACCAAGTTACACAATGATAAAAAAAAATAAATCAGACGTTTTTGCATTGTTCTAAAACTTATTGTGTTTGCTCAATACCAATAGTAAAATATGTAGAATACCTACTTTTATCTGATATTGATCAAGGTAGGTCCATTCAGCATGTTGCTTGTTCTTATTTGGCGCGCCTTCAAAGAGAGCAATTAATCGTTAACTACATCCTTTAGAGAGCAATTAATCGTTAATCACACTCTTCAATGCCGCCTTATATTTTTTTTCATCGAACGTTTTAATTGCATTCGAAATGATTTTTGTGAGAAAGAAAATCTACAAACAACAATAAAAGAAAAACATAAAGAGAAGAGAAAAATTTAAAACTTTCAGTTTAATTTACTTTCCTGACGGGAAGAAGTAGTGAAGCAAATTGTGCGATTAGCTCGTAATTACATAATAACTCGTACAATTCGAAAATTGCACTCGTGATTTTTTTGTTTCGAATTTTCCTCGTCCTTTCGGACTCGGAAAATTATTAACAAAAAAATCACTCGTGCAATTATTCTCGAATTGAACTCGTTATCATGTGACTACATATACAAAGTACATTAATTTATATCGTATTAAATAATGGTGTTCTAAATTTCGAACACAATGTATCGAATGTTTTTATTCCTTTGTTTCCTTGGAGATATTTCCAACAAACAGAAAATATAATGAAAATGAAAGAGAATGGCCTATGATTTATTAATATTTTACCTTTTTATATGGTATTATATTTGATTGGAAATCCTTAAGAAACATTTCTAAATATTGTTCTTAAAAATGGCAATGGAATATATAAATTAAAAAATCCTATTTGATCAAGTAATTATTTGGTTAATTAACATCGGATTCACCATTAGAGTCGTGAAAGTGGTTCCAAAGTCATATAATTTTTTAGATAACAAGCACACTGTATTATTGGACTTACCTAATAATAAATATAGAATGAACATAGAAAAAGGAAGTAGAATAAGAAACTGAATACTTCCGGCATTTTCAGCCAGAAAAAAAGGTTTCTCAAAAATCGGACTCGACCATGTTTTGAACATTGCTAATTCGGATCTTTTTGCAAATAGTCAGAAAAAACTAATTACGAAATCTCGAGAAAATACAAAAAAAACAACAGTTTTTCCCGCATTTTCGGCCGGAAAATATTTTTTTCTCGAAAATCAGGCTCCGTCACATTTTGGGCATTACCATTTTGCATCATTGTGCAAAAATCAGAAAGTGTTTTATTTTGACAGGGTAAAAGAAAAACAGGGTGGTATGTTTTGTGGCGCTCCTAGGTTCAACCCTACCGGTACAGGACCGACAAATTTAGCGATCTCATATGACGCCAGTGATAGCACTTGATGGATTAAACAAGACCGCTGGTTTTAAAAGGTGCAGTTGACTATCACTAGTTCGAATTCGAACGGGGAATGATATTTGTTCGAAATACAGAGAGGTTCGAATTGTAGAAAGTATTTTAAGAAAGTTTCTTCCTTGACGGTGAAGACTGGCAATAAGTTTGAATTATAGAAAGATTTGATATAATAGAAGTTCGAATAAGCGAGAGTCTACCGTATCTTGAATTATAAGGATTTTTCTTTTATGTTACATTCTATTTCCTTATCTATTAACACCATGCAGTTCAAAATTGTTATTATTTAAGGGGTGGGGTGTTATATAGTCAGGGTCCCCATTATTTTAAGCTAACGAAACCGTGTGGTTTTCGTTCCCAGTTAAATCTTAAATATTATAATTTGATTGAAAAACGCTCCTCCTATCGTCTGTAAATGCAGGTGGATCTTGGATATTAAAATGCAACAAAATGTATTGCGAGAATACGTATATTGTTCTAACTGAAAACAACATATGCAAATTCACAGGAAAATAATTTGAATATTATTTTTGAATCTGTTTGAATATGTGAATTATTTAACAAGGGTGAAATATTGTTTCCGTACCGCGCCAGGAAGAAAATATCTTTTAATTTTAAATTTTTCACCCACTGGAAAACCGTGCTTGGAAATAAGCTTTTCCGAAACCATGCAATTGACAATATATTTATTGCAAAATAAGATTCAGTAAAAATCAAAAACCATCTATCTACAGTTAGTGCGTTTCAAGGCCCATCTTCTGCCTACCAGCAGTCTGGTTTGAAAATGTAAATCTCTCTTAGCAGCTTTTGACTAGGAAATAAGGCGTATCTTGTGATGGCGGTTCTTGGACCCAAAAGGAACATACGTGTCAAATTTAAGCGACATATGTTTTATGTCAAAGTTGTAGCTAATTCTTTAGACTACCTTATCGGCCCTTTTTACGCCGGCCCTAATTTAACGCTGACCCCTTTTACGCCGGCCCTTATTACGCCACAGCCTAATTATGGGGTTACGCCAATTAGGGCCGTTAATAACGCCAAAATTTCTGGTATTGAACTCAGAATTGTGGTGAAAATGTTAAGTTATCGAAGAAAAAAGTGAAGAGAAAAGTGACGTCAATAAAAGCGAATTCAATGCAATGTTGCGCCACAAGGGAAATATGTCTGATCGTAATAGACTCTCGTGTTTACAAATAAATACAATGAGCAATCAAGGATTTGCTACTCCAGTAGAGTCTATGTCAGTAGGCCTGTTTTCAACCTTTGCTGACCGCCTCCGTAACAGTTGTCTGCACGCCCTTCGAAATTCAGGGTCGCCCCATACATAAACAAGTGGATTGACACAACTATTTGATAAACCGATATACGCGACAACAAGAAAGGTATTGGTAATGAAATCAAGTGATAAAAAGCCAGGATTTGAATTGTTGATTTGAATCAGGATGACAAAAGTGAGAGAAGGGAGCAGAGCGATGAGATATCCAATGATGATGATGAAGACTTTGTGGGCAAGTTTGATTTGACGTTGTGTTTGACGTCGATCACTGACGGTGTTGGTTTCAACTCTTCGCCGACTCTGCTTAACCGCTTTCCAAATGTAAAAATAACTACAAAACAGGAAAATGATCGGTAAAGTAATGGCTGCAAAATTGTACCATACGTAAAGATAAACATTGTAGTTGGTTCCAAAGGCAAGAAAAAAGATGATGATCCAATAAGATGAAATGATGAGGGTCACTTTGCGGTTGGTTAAAATGTTGTGGTAATTAGCAAACTTGGTGATGAGTAGAAATCGATCGTACGCAATAAACACAATGGAACACGACGAAACGCTAACCATCCAGATTGCTGTCAAGGAATAAATATCTTCAATGATGCACGTTGTCTCGTTCACTTGGTAACCATTTTGAATCATCCAACACGCCAATGGAAGCGCTACATACCCTGTGCAGCAATCACTAGAAACAGATAAAGTAACAATAAAATGATCCTTGTCACCGATAAATTCTATTCGTGTAAGAATTAAAAACGTCAAAAATAAAATAAAAATAGAACAAGACAAAGACACCCACCACCTTATCTGATATTCCGAAGGCGAATTGGCGGCTGCCCACGCTAAAGCTCTAAGGAGCCAGCCAATTTTCACTTGGAGAGGAATGATAGTCGGTCTTTGATATGCTGCATCCCTAGTCGGGTTCAACTACCCTTGCTCGTAAAGCTAAAAATATTTTGGTTGGACCCGCCAATCCCCAAAAACGAGGACTGGTTTACCATTGCAAACCCACTGCAATGGTGAAATCTTTTGACGCGGTCTTGAAAAATTTCGTTATCTAAA
Organism: Clytia hemisphaerica; assembly: GCF_902728285.1. Taxonomy (NCBI): domain Eukaryota; kingdom Metazoa; phylum Cnidaria; class Hydrozoa; order Leptothecata; family Clytiidae; genus Clytia; species Clytia hemisphaerica. The sequence continues at coordinate 117,848 of NW_027103342.1, forward strand.
CCTTCCTATACAGGAATTGAATTCCCCTAGAAAATACTATTAACTGTTAAAATGGAAATTGAAATTCCCCTACTTATTTTTAGATAACACCATATTTGCACTTTTTTGACCATGCCTTATTTAAACTTAAGTGTGAAATAATATGTGAAATTATTGATTATGCTTAACTTACCTAAGTGCTAGAGAAGACAATATTTTGTATGATTTGGATCTAAAGGAGGGTTGCCACAACACCACCAAGCAGAAAGTGTTCCCAAATGCTGCAGCAATGGCTGAAAGAGCATAGAAAGTTGAAGCCACATCTCTTGATGTTTGGTATGACGTGTAAAACAAGCCTTGGCACATTTTCCTGAAATTGAAGTAAGCTTTAGTTAAGACTTTTATGCCACTGTGGAGTAGACAGGAAAGTAGGCTCTCGGAAGTCAATACTTGCACTCTTTTGATGCCAATGCAAAAAAAAGACTTTAACTACCAACTTTCTGCCGACTCTAATAGAATAAGTATAGTAGAAAAGCGGCTCTCTAAACTAGAGCTCTTCTGCAAGACCTTACGAGACAAGACAAGACAAGACATTTTCCCAGAAGAGATAGATATAAACCTAATGTATTTTGATTTATTTTTTCTGCTTTTATATCCGCTTTCACGCGATATTTTCGATATCATTTCACTTACTGTTTTTTTGTTCATTTTTGATACAATATATTGAATTTTCTAATATTTTTTATTTTGGTCTCGAGGTAGGGTACCTGTTTTATACCAAAATAATTTTTGGAAAAAGATTAAAGAGGTTTTTTTTTATTATTCCTCTTTCTCCTATAATTATACCGGGTGTGCCACAAATAAGTTACCCTCTTTGATTTGATATTGTAGGCGCAGTAGAAAAGATATTTTTCAAAGATTGTTTAAGAATCATTCATAGGAAAGCCTAACTTAAAATTTGGTGTATTACTTTTAAATTTTACTTCATTGGTTCAAAAGTTGTGTTCAAAAACCTTAAAATGTCAATTTTAAAAAAAAAATGTCAATTAAAAAAAAAAATGTCAAAAGAGGCAAAAAAGGGTATTAAATTGATTGTAATGAAAAGAGACACGAAACGATTTTATGCATCAGGAATATTTCCATTATGTAAAAAGCACTTATTTACAAGGTTAAGCATCCCTGTAAATACAGGGTGAATTAAAATGAGCTGCAACAGTTCAAACAAGGCATTTTTCTCAAAACTTTCACCCTTCTCCACCTTTCTCAACGATGATGCACACACAGAAAACTTTCGGAAACTCTTGGAAAGATGTTGACACTTTTGTGGGGGTTGAAGCATTCTGCTTCTTGTTTATGCCCAAGGGGAAAACAGAACGTCAACAAAAACAACAGAGATAAAGAAAACATAAAGAGTGTTACAAGGAGCAAGATTTTGTACTTTAATGTTTTGCTAAAAGAAGTTCTTTCTCTCATAAATTTATACCCTTGTTTTTAGCCTTTTTTTGACATTTTTTTTAATTGAAATTTTAGGTTTTTGAACATAACTTTTGAACCAATGAAGTAAAATTAAACAAGTGATACTTTTATGGACCTACCTGTTTATGCATTTAACACATATATAATTGATATCTACGTTAGCGTGGCCATTAAACAATCATTCAGAACACAAATAGTGACGATCTATCAAAATTAGTCGTTTGTTTCTTATAAAAAACGTTTAGAAACCAAAATTTCATGCTCTTGAAATATTCTTTCATATTCAAGACTTTGTGAGCAAAAAAAAATCTATCTCATCAAAAACTTGAATAATTTGGCTAAGAACATTGATGTATGCTTATTATTAGTGATTCTTATAGATAGACATGCGTTTTTTGAGCCAACAAAATTTTTTTGAAAAATCTGCTTGAGCCATATTTTACCTATGATCGCACCCTACTTTCAGGCAAAAAATCAGAAAAAGTTAACAATCCAATTTTTCACAAAGACCAAAAAACCCGTTTTTTAGCCCAAATTTGCCGAAAAAATTTTTTTTTCGAAAGTCGGTCTCCGTCACATTCGGGGGTTTATAGTTATGCATCTTTGTGCAAAAAATCATAAAGAATCAAAGAGCCAATCTCGAGAAAAGCTAATACCTAAGTAATTGATAATGTGCTTATAAGGAAATAGCGAATTTGGCCAGTTTTTCTATAAAAACACGCCAAGAAACCAAAATTTCATGTCTAAACACACACATTCTTCAAAAGTAAGCCCTCATGAGCAAAAAAAACATATATCTCATAAAAAATATTGAGTAATTTAACTAAGAACATTGATGTATGCTTAATAGTAGTGATTCTTATAGATAAACATGCCTTTTTTGGGCCAAAATTTTTTTTTTGAAAAAATCTGCTTGAGCCATATTTTACCTATGATCAGGGGGGGGGGGGTGAAGCAGTAACTACAAGACATCATGCCGGTTAGTACCGTGGTGGTGTGCCATATGAATTGGATAAAATCACTTAGTACTCAGATGTACTAACTGCAAAAAAGGGTGGTCCCCTGCTAAAAATTTGCCAAATTTTGGTACTAACTGTGTAAAAAATAGGATTTTGTGAGAAAATTTAAAAAAAAGACAATATTTTACCAAAAAAGATTTTGGGGAAGTAGATTTTTTTTTCAAATTTTCGAATTTTTTTTTTTTTAATCTTAAAAACAATTTGCTGGTTGCAATAGAAATTTGATTTTCTAAAATGTTGTTTTTTCCTATTGAAAGCTATGGAAAATTGAATCATTTTTAAGATATTAAATTTTATTTTATTTGATTTTATTGAATTTATGAAGGTCAAAAGCCTTTTTCAAGGCTAATTTCAGTTAGTACTAACTGTACTAAGTGTACCAAGGTGGTGGTGTTACTAACTTCTTCCGGGAAAGCAGTTAGTAGGCATGATGTCTTGTACTAACTGCTTCACCCCCCCCCCCCCAATTTTAAGTTGGACTTTTCTCTGAATGATTCCGAAACAATCTTTGAAAAATCTTTCTGCTACTGCCAATAATATCAAATCAAAGAGGGTAACTTATTTGTGGCACACCTGGTAATTAAATTTTTAAGATTTTAGGAGGGTTGTTTATCCGAGGGTGTGTTTATTCGAGGTAAGGCTAAATTTGCTGAAAATCATTTTAAAAATTTTATACACATGTGCACTAAGAAAAATAGCCATTTTACCGTCTAGCTCTTTCAGATATTGAAAAGTTTGACCAGCTAAATATTTTCGATTGAACTCGAATAAATTATTCCTAATTATGTTGCGTTAACTTCAGCGAACCGCTTTTAAGTTCAATTAATATTGGTCGTTATTACTCGAGTGAGAGGGCCATAGTTGGTATAAACAATTGTACTAATTGTGCAAATCAAAGAACGCAAGCTCGAGACAACACTTTTTGACATTGGTCAGTATTTTACGGTATTTCCCTCATACCGTCGTTTTGTATGAGATTCCAATTTCTGCACTGAGATTCTTGTCATTCTAACGGAATCTTTTCGCTATTTTCCCCTGGATAACTAACATGAGATTGAAAAGGATTTGTTTCTAATGGAACGGAAAATCTTGTGTTTACCGACGAAACTGCCTAACTAACTCCGAAGTTTATTTTTTAATTACCCGAAGTTTTGGTCTTTTTCCGCTAGAAAAGTGGCAAAATAATCTTAGCGCGGAAATGGGAATCTTATACAAAACGATGGTAAACAGTTAGTATAGGGTTAAACCAAGTCGTTGAATAAACTTAATTGATCATTATTAGTCGTTCAGAAATATTTGATTAGTTCAATTGATTTTTGTCGAACTCACCGATTAAATCAAATTAAATCGAACTTCAACTGTTCGATTAAGCTCGATTAAAAAGCTGGTTTGATTGGTTCGATTAAAGTGGTCGGTCTGGTTTAAGAATTCTTGCTTTGAGGGTAATTAATCATTATCATCCATTTTGTTTCGTAGTTCTTTCCTGCATTCAGTCACTGAAAGACATCTTATCCAGCGATGAATTCAATCTTGTGGCTGCTAAATATTATTGTAAACTTCACCACGAGAACACAACATATCAATCAGAATGGGAAGTTTTCATCCAAGTGTCCATCAAACTGCTTGGTTTCCCTGAATCTTCTATTAAAAGCATTAAAGTTAGTCTTGAATTTTCAATGTTTTGCTTTGAAACTGTCAATTCCCTAAAGGGGTGTAGTCATTTGAAGAAGGTGTATTAGGTGCAGGGGTTTCGTAATTCGTAAATACCAATACAGTTTAACTGAAATTTAGCACTAGATGTTATCCTAGGCTGTAGAGGGGAGGTTAGAAAAAGCCTACGTCTATTGCTTGAATGATATCATTTCTGTTGTCCACTCTGTACAAGGGGCGTTGGGTAGTTGAATATTTGGAATCTTTTTGCGTATGTACCTTACGGATGACCCCATATCCATGGGCGATTTTAGACCATGTCGAACTTATCAGATGAAGAGATTTATAATTGTAATCATTGTCTTGCGTTGCATTGTCTTCGCATGTTTCCGACGTACTTGTTCTATTGTCTAAATCCGGCAGTGCATATCTCTGAGCTATGCCGCACATCTAATTTTAATGATAAATTGATACGATTTTCAGGAGAATGTTTCAAGTCCTGCTCCACCAGAACCAAAGAAAGCGAAGAAAAGTGATTCTTATACCGGTTACGAAGTAAGTTGAACTCCTTCTCATGAAACCACTTGAATTATGCTCTAAAGTTCAATTCTGTCAACTTATCGTTCGTCAATTCTGATTCCATAGAGAATGAAAAACCCATCTTGGCCTCGGTGGTTATGTCACGCTTTTCACATAGCAATACTTCTTGTAGAATGAATTTTGTTTAATTCTCTTCTTTCTTCCCTCCTATAACAAGGACTGGCAATACTTGTTGTCGTGTAAGCCAAACAAATTTGTTGATGACGACGAGAGTAAAAGTATGGAAAAGAAATACATTTCTGATATCAGGTACAAACTCTAAGAAGCCTCTTCATTTGAAATTATTCGAGGCTGGATCCTTTGTACTCTAAAGTCTAGAATAAACGTAAGCCCATATAAGCCCCTTTTCCTTCTTAGGACCCCTGTTTAATTATTTGTGAGCCTGGTTTTGATATGGAATTACCATATTATGGGGTTTTTAGTTGTACACCACCTCACGGCAATTAGCCACCCCCGTTTATTATATTTTGAAAAAATTCTGCACCTCCTCCCCTTTTACGAAGTGTTTGATTTCCTTTTTCATTTGCGATTGTGTTAAAGGATTGTGTAATTTAAATGTGGAAGATAATTAGATCGAAATTTTTCCAATATTTTAGTTTACAGAAAAATGCACCACTATTCAACCACATTTGTGCAGCATTTTCACTATGGCACAACTTGTATGAGGTACGCTCAAAAAACTTTCAACGTTTCATTTTCATTTAACGCTCTTGCTTATTCATCACTCGTGATTTCTAGAGAAGTTCTCTTATGACTCCCATGATTCCCTATTTGTTCGATAGAGTCAGTATTTTACGTGGATATAGCTCTATCAATCTTGAACTTTTAGACTGTCTTTCGATTGTTTTCAAGGCCAGCAGGCTTGACTTTCTATGAACTATTAACGGAACATTGGAAAGAGCGAGAATTCGTACCGCGAACCCCTTGTTTTCTTTGACGCCTGAGCCATTCAGCCATTGTTCCCTTCATGTTCTTTATTCTGATCGAAACCCGTTGATTGAAGTTACGCATTTTTTATTATTTTAGGAACTGAAGCTAAACACATTGAACACTAACTTGAAGGAATTTGCAAAGTTTCTACATTATCTTTCTGAGTAAGTACCCACTCTCATATATTAAAGCTAAATGGTGGTTTTCACGCAATTTTGTCGGAAGTATAAAAAAACATTATTTTTAGAATTGATTTTTAAAAATTAATCGGAAGTCGTTGCATTGAGGTGGTGTTTTGCCTGACTTTGCTTTGAAATTCCCAAAAGTTGCCCGACAAGATTGCCTTGTATAATACGTCCAGTGTGAGTTTGCTTTTGAAATATCTTGCTCAATGATTTTATCCACCTTTTTGAGCGGTTAGCAGATAACGTCATGATGCAGTGCTATTTTTTTACTGGGTTTTCCAGAAAAAAAGTATACCCCTTGTTGAGGAGGTTCGTCCCTCTATAGCTGGCAATTTCATGTTTAAACCCCTCTGGAATTCTGAATTTTAGTAGGATTTAAAATGCTACCCCCATGGAATTCCAGTTATTTTTGACAGATTTATGTGTCTCCCTATGGAATTCCGCCACATATCAAACCTTACCCCCCCCTTGGAACTGAAATAGATCTCCTCAACAGGGGGTAAACAGTTTTTTTCTGGAAAGCCTATTGGATCTCTCTGTGATTATTTCAACACGGCTACCGAAAACATTCGATTATCACGTTTCGTGAAAATTAACCGTGGTTTCTGAACAAAATCACTTTACAAGCCCACAACTCAATTTGAGATTATTAAAGTAAAGAAGCTTTCAACCTAATGACGTCAAGCGACTTGTGGTTTTTGGTTTTTAGAAACATTTTAATCACCGTTGTGTTTTCTTGGAAAGCCTGTGCAATAATCATCTTACTATATTAAAAGAATTTCTTTGTCTGTCACGCTTATAGCGCAAACTGATAGCAAAGCTGTGGTTTGGAAAAGGTTAGGCAGGTTATGCACATAGTTTTGATACAATCTTATACAACCTTTTCATAGACCTGTTGGTATTCCCTCCTACTGGAAAAATTGGCCCGGTGGAAAATTATACTCAAATGTCCCCTGCTGAAAATACCGTATTACTTCGAATAAACGACCCGAATATTTATTAAATTTTTTTGTTTTTTAGGAGGGGCGTTTATTCTAGGGGAGATTCTTTAATGATTTTTCCTCAAAGGAGGGATGTTTTCTCGAAGGGCATTTTAAAAGAAAGAGGCGTTTATTAAAAGTAATACAGTAATCAAATTAACAAATCCTCAATACAAAATATTATGCTATTTTTTCTATCCACACTGATTTTTCTCACTTGAAAACAATGGAATTAATATCCCCAGCAATAATTTTCAGTCCGTTATTTTTACTATTGACTGAAAAATCCCTAGCGGGTCTTTGAGAAAAAGATGTGTGAACTCTTTACTCTTTATCCTTGATTTGAGTGGAAAAACAAACCTTACTTTCGGACAAAAGCCCTTCCTTATTGATGTTAAAACTCTGTTTACACTAGAAGAAAATAGCAGAAAACAGCATTTAAACGGTATTTTGACGACAAAAAAAGTATTTTTGGGCTTATACTCTAGGGGCTGAGTTAGGTCCCGTATGCGCATCGGCGTATAGTCATTTTTTCTTTTGATCATGAAAGTATAGTCCTTGAAGAGTCAGAAAACGTGTGTGGCGTTATTTGGATCAGGCTCAAATTTCCATAATGGCGGATTTTAGATTTTCAACCCTTTTTAGCCCTCTTGCTTGAAAAAATTTTTTTCTTTGACTTTAAACATAGCCATATTATATACCAATCGATCACAAATTTTATGCTGATTGAGAAAAAGGTCAGAATCATGGTCTGAAAATTTCGTTATCTGGAGATATGAAGCACTTTCGATTTCGATTTTTTGAAATGACTACTTTTGGTTCCAGATTTGCGTGGCTGTAACATTTGATTGGCTTACTTAATTTACTTGAAATTTTCGGAGGGTCTTGCCCACCGTTCAAATAATAAAATTCAGGAAAAGTTTTTTTCCTACATGAATTTCAAAATCCATAATGGCGGATTCAAAATTTTCTTTCGTCACATGGACTCTTAGGCTCTGCTAGGCTAAGAAAAATATTTTTCGTAAGTACTTCGTATCTCTTGATAACGAAATTTTCAGACCATGGTTCTGACCTTTTTCTTAATCAGCATAATATTTCTGATCGATTGGTATATAATATGCAGGGTTTTAAGCTCAAAAAATATTTTTCTTAGGCTAGCAGAGCCTAAGAGCCAATGTGACGAAAGAAAGTTTTGAATCCGCCATTATGGATTTCGAAATTCATGTAGAAAAATAAATTTTTCTGAATTTTATTATTTGAACGGCAGGCAAGACCCTCCGAAAATTTCAAGTAAATCAAGTAAGCCAATCAAATGTTACAGCCACGCAAATCTGGAACCAAAAGTAGTCATTTCAAAAAATCAAAATCGAAAGTGCTTCATATCTCAAGATAACGAAATTTTCAGACAATGATTCTGACCTTTTTCTTAATCAGCATAAAATTTGTGATCGATTGGTATATAATATGTCTATGTTTAAAGTCAAAGAAAATTTTTTTTTTAAGCAAGAGGGCTAAAAAGGGTTGAAAATCTAAAATCCGCCATTATGGAAATTTGTGCCTGATCCAAATAACGCCACACACGTTTTCTGACTCTTCAAGGACTATACTTTCATGATCAAAAGAAAAAATGACTATACGCCGATGCGCATACGGGACCTAACTCAGCCCCTAGAGTATTATGGGCGTGGCTTTTTTGGAAGAAAACAGCACAATGCTAGGCGTTTTAGAATAACGGCGTAGCTCAATAGTATAGAATTCTAAAGCACATATCGTTTAAGCGGAAACTCTGCCAATTTTAATTTCTCTTCAATGGCCTAACGATACACATTCAGTGGGTCTTAGAGAGATGACTATCCGTGCCCGTATGGTAAATTTCCGGGGGAAGTTTGCAGGATGATGGGTACGTGTTTCAGGATTATCAAATTCGGCCCATTGAAATGAAGAGACTTTTATGATATTTAGTGGTGTTGGAATAAATTTTGTGATTTTTGTGACCTTTTGCCTTTAGAGGCATTTTGAAGGAAAAGTGCTTTACATCTTATGTTTCTCCCTCTCCCAATTAATATTTTCCTCAAAAAAACCTTAGCAATTTATTTCAATAGTATAAGCATTACTTTACCGGACGTTCGCGACGGCAGGAACCGGCTAGTTCATGCTAATGCAACTTCACGTGAAAAATTGACGTCACGAAATAAATTTTTGATAAAACTGACGTCAAATAATATTTTACTATCCATTCGCTTTTTAAACTTTTGTCAAGTGCGGCAGAAGTGAATTTGTGAATTTTATCTATATTTTCGTCGAAATATTGATTAACAATGAGAAATTTTGCAGATTATCGTATCAATTCCTCTGAGGAATATCGTTTGATGTATCTACATGAAGTAGATCAAAACAAAAAATTTAAATTGGTCAATGAAGACCAACAAACAACCATTGAAGATTTGCGCAAACAACTTGCCGAAATGACACAGAAGTTTGCAGAAAGTCACAACCACACAGAAGTTTTGGAGGAAAAACTTCAAAAACAAGCTCAAAAAGCGAGTAACTTGGAACAGAAGCAGGAAGAAAGTAAACGAAAGATTGTCGAAGTGACACAAGAATGTCAAAAACAAGAAGAACGCGTCAACAATGTGAAGGCATTGAGCGCCGAAATGTTGAACGAATTAGACAAAGCTGATCAGAAGATTCAATTGTTGGAATCTCGTGTTGACCAACAAGCTGACTTCATTAAGCAAAAGTCATTCATCAACAAGGAGCTCTCACAACAGGTCCAAAGCCTCAAGAAAACTCAAATAGCCGCTGAAATAAAATCAGCCAAAACCACCAAGTTGATCCAAGGATTAAAGGTGACCGTGTTCCAACAACAAAACACAATCAAAATGTACGACGACTTCAAATCTCGATTCCAAGAACGCGAGAGTAAAATTCTCCTCAAGCTCGAAGCATTGGAGATGCACCAACACGGAAAATTTCAAACTCGTGTTTTCTCCAGCTTTCATCGCCCCAGCCAAAGCCAGGAGTTAGTGAAAAGCATCAGGGCTTTGTTCGAGAGCAACATAATCTCCGGCATTGAAGCACACCTTGAAGCTGAATCGAACGAACGCTTGATTTGAGTTTGCGGAAAAATTGATGTCAGGTCAGGATGAACACCATCTAGATCCCTGCTATCGGTCAAGCTGAAACCCGGTACAACCTGTGAAGTAAAAGATGGAAACAACACCTAGCCCGTCTTCAAGATCATTGAAGCTCTGAGAACATCAAAAGAGCGGACGGAAAAAAACATCTATCCCGTCGTCAATAGCTTTTGTAAAATCTTTTAGTTTTCCATCCAAAGAAAGAAAATTACAAAAATAAATTAAATCTTTTCTTGTTTTCTACTGTTTTTTAGTCTACAGAATAAACAGCTCCAGGTTTTTAGGCCTAGTAGGAGTTGTAAGCTCGAAACGAAGGAAGATATAACGTAATCTACTGTTTTCCTGAGGGGCTGAGACCCTTGAGAATATTATGGGTTTATTATGGGTTGATTATTTTGTTTCTAGCACAGTAATTATAGTAACTTTGCTGAGAGTCAAACTCCAAACAGGGCTTTTTACCACAATTTCCAGTGATTTCATCAGGAGGGGCATCATCCGATGATCGGATAAAGAAATATCTGGAAATTCGAATTATAGAGAGTATTTCGAATAAAAGGAGCTATAATACTAGAATGAGAGACCTATATCTATAGTTACTTTCGTCGTTTAATATGTTTTCCAATTTTGCCTAGAAATTGTGTTTTGAAGGTTCTCTTGCAAAATAGCGAGGAGTGCCCAAGACCCCCTGTAGTGTGGGCCCTAGTTAAAGTGTGGGCCCTAGTTAAAACACAACCTTTGAGAAAGTCGAGCATTTGAAATTTCAATTGACTCGAGAGTCCCTTGCAGAATATCAATTCAGTATTTCTCATTGAATTTTTATCGCTATTTGAATTGCAGACCTGCTTGTTTATACGTATCTTGGTATTAAACGAATTATTCCCAAGAGCAGAAAATAAACTTCCCTACAAGAGACTTCTTTCTCGATAGGCTATTTTGTTTCCTGTATAAAGGACTGATGCAGTACTTGTGTTGTTGCTTGTACTTTTAGGCCCGGCGAACGGCGAATAACGCGAAAAATTACAGTTCGCTGGTATAGAAATTCGGTTCGCCGCCTCAAGCACATATTCACGCTAATCAATACACTATAGGCCTACGAAGAATTCGCCGTTCTAATATCTAAATTCACCGGGGTTAATTCTCCGTTTGCCAACCTATCAAAAATAAAGCAAAACCCCTGAATAACCTAAAAAAACAGCGAATTTATTATTTTTTGCTGTTGTTTTTTGGCAAAGGTTTAGATGGTTAGGAAGTCTGTAGACTAACAAATTGAATTAATTTGTTTTTGGGACTTTTGTAATTTCATTTGCTTGGTGTTGTCTGAGAGGGAGTCTGCATGTGCAAAATTTTAATTTAGAAGGAGCATATTTATTTTTTTTGAGAAACAATGATTTTTTTTCATTAGACGTTGTTAAAGTTGGGTCAAAGTTTTTCGAGAAATGAAATTGTTTGTGTTTTCCCCAGATGAGATGGAGTTTTATAAGTTAATTTAATATTTGGTCATTTGAAGTAATAAAAATGACGCGTTCTTTAGAAAAAGTAGTAAAATTCTTTCAGTACTGGTTAACGACCAACCAAATCAAATAAGAGCTTGTAAAAACTCCATCTCGTCCCGTTTTCTCATTTTCTCCCAAAGGATTAATTTAAAAGAGTAACTTTCTCATCTAAGGCGAGTAAGATATAATATGTTGGTCTACGGGTAAGATCGTCATGAAAATCTCGGTCATTGTGATTGAAAAAAGTGTGTTTTTAAATTTTCACTATATCATTTCGGCCTTTCAAGGGGAAAGAATTCTTAAAAATATTTTTTGCGACAGGAAACTCCATCATAATAGCATGTAAGGGTCATTCGGGCATGTTGTTCAACAATTGCTTAGTTTTCTTTGAAGAAAGGGGTTAATAAAATCTTACAGTTCTTGTCTTGTCTTCCATGACAGAATTATTGGAGAAAAAATATCATCTTCGAAATGAAGTGTATCTTGCATCAAACTCATTCACTCAGTACCATCATTCAACAGCAAAGACAACAAGATGACCAAGAAGGAATTGATTGGAGAACGCTCTACATCCGCCTCATCGTTTGCGCTTTTATTCTCTTATTCTCAACTCTTGAGAACATCGCTTTGATTGTTGGATTAAGAAAAACAAACAAGAAATTGACAATCTCTCAAAAACTTTACATTTTTCTTTCCGTAACTGATGCTGTAACGGGATTTTTTACACCTTATTTTGTTATCCTTGACTTAACATCAGCCAGGAACTGTACGACAGCGAGTTTCGGTATGGCTTTCATAATATATACATTTGGTTTAGGTCTTGGAACCTTTGTTCTTATTTCTTTCCTACGGAATCTCGCCATACGAAAACCATTCTATTCGGTATCTAACAAAACTATCTGTATGATCTTGGTTGCATGGAATTTACTCATGATTCTGATAACTTTATTCGCTTTTTTTACCTATGTACCAACCTTCACTTCTCGGACACTATACATAATTAATTGGCTTTTTACCGGATTCTTAATGATATTGGTGGTGACCTTAGTAACGCTTCTCAATGTTTGGTCTAGAAGAATCTAAATCGATCAATCCAGAAATTTTACAATTGAAAATGAGATCGAAATCCGGAGATGTAAACGTAACAAAAAAGCCGTCTCTATCGTGAATGCTATTACTTTGATATACTCAGTGTGTATATTACCCTTGGCCTTTTACTATGTTGTACTTGGAGTTTCGCTAAGCGTGAATTCTGACTCGCTCTCTAGCTCTTCGTTTAGTATAACTATTGTTATGCATATGCTAGTCTTTCCTTGTTCTGGTACAAATGCTTTGGTCTACATGCTAATGGACAAAAAGATCAGGACATTTTATAAACGTTTTCTTTGTTGTGGTTGTTTATGTGGCAAAACGAAATCAAGAAACGTGTGATGAGTACAGTTGACTTTCTGTTACGATGTTCAAGGGAAATTGGATTTTAATCGAATAAAAGAACGTATCGAAAAGTAGAGCGTCGTTTATGAGAGGTTTTCCGTTCACGGTAACTATCAATATTATCGAATAATGGAATGCGTATCGAATAGAGTAAAGCGTTGAATCATAGCTTGACAGCTGTATACCTTTTTGATTGCGCCAATTGTCCGCTGAGTATCTATTTTTCGTATTCCGGTACCAAGGGTTGTTATGATTTCATCTCTCACAGACGAAGTTTTTGCAAAAAAAACAATTGAGTGACACTATTTGTAAGAGATGGCAGTGTTTTTTTGGTATACACCGAAATCGATTGTGTTTTATTGAAACAGTTGAAATAATAGTTGATTGGCTGACTACAGATTTTCATCATTGGGATGTTGCTCTTTTCATCCATAATTCAACCTTGTTGACTTTATTAAATCGTTTTGTTTGAATTTAAATTTCATCTTAAAATTTACGGATAACAAACATTCAAGAATATTTCTGGCAGTTAAAAATTCTAACTAAAACAAATACTATCACTTTTAAATGCAATTTACCGTCGTCCTCGGTCAATCAGAATGTACACAAATTAGACGCCTACCGTATCCGTCGTTGAAAAAACGCAGATACATAAACTCGCTATTATGCAGACACAGCTATCAAGCCCTTTTAATTTTTCATTTATAACCCTTATAATACAGTGATATGGCTGTTATATGATAATACGATAATTGTTGCGCGATAATAGCAGTTTGTATAAAATACAGTTTACAATTTTTCCTTTCCATTATTTTTGTCGTATCAAGTTAGTCGTTTAGCATAGGCGGTTTTAGACCCTGTCGATGAAGAGATGAAGATACTTGGTGTCCCAAAAAAAACTTTACATGTCTTTAAATGCTAATATTTTTGGCGTATTTTTTTTAAAACACTTCGAAATTTTAAGGGTTTCTCAAGAATTCATATTTGTAATTGTTACTTCATTGTTTTTTAACCCTTTCAGTGCTGCTGTCGATCTCGACCTATTTGCCAGGGGTTTTATTGAGTTTATTGAAAGTTTGATTTTGAACTAGATTTCAATAAATAGCGCAGTTGAATAATTAAAATATATATTTCATAGATGTTTTTCATAATTATACATATTTCAACTGAAAAGTAAACACATATCACTTATATTTCTGATATTTTTCAGAAAATAAAGCTAAATGTGATGGTCAGCTCTGTGGTCGCTATTGTCGGCATATGCCGACATTTGGCAAATAGGTCGAACCTTCTTTTTTTCCGTGGCAAATAGGTCGACCCTTAAAAAATACGAATGGCAGTTAAGGGCTCTGACCATAGTCAGAAAATTGATTTTAGTATCTATGAACATAAAAGTTATGTTTTAGATTCTTTAACACTTTTAACAAAGAATAATTGCCTTTATAAATTGCTTTTTAATCAAACCCCTTAAGAGTAATTAAGAACTTAATTGCAAAAATGACGTTATGAACGTTAAAAAGACGTTAATAATATGTTGCATCACCTTCTTTTATAAAAAGTGCTAAGTTTGAATGGGTAATTAACCTTTTTGTTTCGAACTTTTTTCAAACTGGCCGCAAAGAATCGAACTATTTTAAATTTTGCGGAAAATTTTTCTAAAAAGATGTATCAAAAGTTATGGATGTTTTTTTAAGCAAAATCCAGATGAAAAATTGATGAAAAACCACTATTTTGAAGATTTCGAGACAAAGAAGCATTTACAAAAATTTTCCGCAAAAATTTTTATTGTTCGGTAAAAGATACACCATCTACTGCGAAAAATTTTTCAAAATGTTTTTTCTTCGCCGAAACTAAGCTCTTCAAAGTTGAAATACTCTCTCTTCCTTGCAAAAGTCTTCATTTTCTTCTTCATCAAATTTTTTCAATGCAATTTTTGAATTTTCAGATTCAGGAATAGTTTGTCTAACAGAAAATGTATAACATGCCATAGTTTTGCTGGTTACATCAGTCAGAAAACACATTTTAAACACGGTAATTATGAAAAATTCACTATGGTCAGAGCCCTTAAAGGGTTAACGAGAGTTGCACTATGCACACTGCACTTTGCATGTTTCCGACTTAGTTATGCTCTATTGTCTTAAATCCACCATTGGTCTATATGGACTATGGGTCACCCGGTAGTTACATTACCTTGCCTAAAGGTAGTCCACCCAACCAACTGTTCTTTTTTCATTTCTTTTCTTTTGCGCAGGGTTTTTTCCTTATCATCACACGTGAAGATTTACGAAACAGATTTCCCTTGCATCAAGTCCAAAGCTGATACAGTTTACAATTTAAAAGAAGGTAAACTTTGTAGTTTTTTCTATAAGAACAAACTATAAAAGAACATAAGGCTTCAATGATCAAAATGATAAAAACAAGTTAAGAGACTTTATTAAAGGCTTTGCTTACTTTAAATCACCTATTGTCTTAGGAAATTGGA
This sequence comes from Clytia hemisphaerica, assembly GCF_902728285.1. NCBI lineage: Eukaryota > Metazoa > Cnidaria > Hydrozoa > Leptothecata > Clytiidae > Clytia > Clytia hemisphaerica. The sequence continues at coordinate 133,213 of NW_027103342.1, forward strand.
CAAAAATACTCAAAAGATTCTGGAAATAACAAACAAACATTCTAAAAATAACAAAGAACATTTTTAGTTTAGAACATCCGAAGGCTTCGAAAATCTCTTATTAAAAAAAACGTGTCGGCTTGAATTGTCCTCACAGTGAGAAATGTACTGGATTGTCATCTCGTTTTTGAACAAAAACTGACTCGTCCATTCCTTTGGGAATAATTAAAATGTCGTTGCTGAATTTTTCATCATCCCCTTATCTTATTTTTTAAAATGGTTAAAGTAGATGAAATGGCAGAATTTTACTCTCGTTTTCTTTTCTCGTGTTTTAGAATTCAGTAGTATATCAGAGAAGTGTCAGCAGATTAAAGGTTTCAGTCTTATCAACCACGCCTTGGATATTTTCAATAATAATAACATGGACGAACCACCACCCAAGGTATGTACTCTCTTCCTAAAAGCTGTATATATAGCGTCACGTGATGGAAATTAAATACATTTCAGTAACATCATTAATGACTTCACACAGGGGGGGGGGTACTTTTTGGTCATTCTAAAACTTGGCCATGGTCATGTTTTTGTAAAAGACTGAAATTTTTGCGTAATACGGTTCAAATATTTTCGATCAGGGTCCGTATTTCGTCGAATTTGTGTCTGACGTGGCATGTCCCCGTCGGTCACCAAGGTTATTACCTCCCTTCCTGGGTCAAGAACCCCCACCCCAGATCAAGGCTAGATCAATTAATAATTTTATCGCCCTCTTCTTAGTTCAAGTTTGCATCAATTCGTGGAAATCGATTCGAAACAGTGGCTTTTTATTACCGTATTTCATTAATATTGCTATTTACAATATCTTAACAATTAGCCCAAGGCAACTGATTGGTTACAATTAACTCGAAATATAATTACAAAACAAATATTCCTTTTGAACCTCTCTTATTTGGAAATCATATAAAAGTTTCTTTCAATCGAAAACTGTGGTTGTAGTCATTAACTTTCTCCTATAGAAACACAAATCAATTTGTTCTATTTTTTGCAACGTTGTCCAAAATTTTAATGATCACATTAATCATTAGAATACTGAGTAATAGTCTTTTAATGTATATCATCATTGCAATCAAATGTATTTATCTAGAATTAGAAAATTTCACTCCAAAAAGCTCCTATAGTACATGGACTACTAAAAATGGTTTCATGCGGCTGTATGTATGTATCATCCTTATCATTCTCATTTTCCAAACATCATTTTACTCCAATTATGTCATATGATGATTCAAGAGTTATTCGAGTGAAATTTTTAAAAATTGGAAACTATTCATTTTCCGTGTTGATAATTTTCTTTGCCCGGCCCTCTTCGCAACATAATATTGATAATCACCATTTTCTTAATTCACATCCCGTCGTTCATTCGTTTGTCAAAAACAAAATCATCTGTAAACAATCTCATAAACTGAACTTTCTCTGTTCGTATTTTGCACTTCAACATCACCATCCATTCTGGTATACACTTCGTTATCTCCATAATAATCTAAACCCTCATAGCTGGTCTGTATGACGTACTGATTATCCATTTTCTCAGTAATATTATGATTACCATTTTTCCTTGTCGAATTATTATTATGCGTATGTTCACCGTTGTCAAATTCTTTGTCGAACCCGAAATTCTCGTAATCTTGTACAACAATTGGTGGAGAGCTTTTGGTCGCCCGAATCGGTTTTTCGGATCGTGATCGGGTTGGTTGTTTCTCCATGTTCAATATCAATTGTGATTTATCATCAGTTCGGAAGTGTTTTTGCGACTGCGACCGATCGAATTTCTTCGGTACGCAATACAAATTCTCGGTGCTCGTTCGCAAAGGTTTGGGTGGGGCTCTTTTTTTACTTGGTCGAGAAGAAGGTATGATGTAGTCACCGTCACAGCTGTCAAGACTCCTCAGGCTGTTTGTTGATTCATATGTTTGTGAGTATATGATTCCTCCTCCACTCTCACTGCTAATGTTGCTTTTGAGACTGCTTCGACGGGGCGGTTTGGCGGGCGGTGGTAAGCTCATTCTCTTCTTCTCTAACAGATCTTTCGGTATAGATTGTCGACCGTCTAGACTGCACGATCTCTGGTGTTTAGCCGCTGGTACAGATAGTGATCTATCATACGTGTTTACTTCAGAATAAATCGGTTCTTTGTACGGCTCACTGACTTGTCGTCGAGCTGGAGGCATGGATAGTGACTTGGTGACTGGCTTTTGGTTCTGAGCAAAATCGCCCATTGCTTCATAGTATTCTACCCTGTTGATCGCACCTTCGATTGTAGGGGTGGTTGGTCTTGAACGGCTATTAATCAAAGACATACTATTCGATCTTGATAACCGACGCATAGCTTCAATGTCAATTTCATCGGGTTCGTGATACCGTTCAGATGTCTGGTTATGTCGTTTCGTGGACGAGATTTTTGGAGTCGTAGCCTCGGTCATTGCTTCATAAAGAGAATCTTGGTCATCGGGCTGTGAGAGGGCCTGTATGTCCTGTGTAACCTTTACTGAAGGGATATCTTGCTTGTGGTTATGATTGTCGCTCTCGTCAATTTCACTGTAGTTTTTATCTTGAAAAGGATGGTTGTTTTTCTGGTCACCGTTGGCCTTTGCAGTGTCATCATCTTGTGTTTTGTTCATCTCAACGTCCTTTGGTCTCGAGTGCTTTTTCCTGAAAAACGAAAAAAATAAGCTTTTCTTATCCATTGAAGAATTAGATTTACAATTTGTATTTTTGTGCATAAGCATAAAAATTAGTTGGGTCAAATGGAAATTTCATGCTTCAAACCTTTTGCTAAACTATTTCAGTAACTTTCTGGATAGGTAGGATCTTACAACAACTTTGTTTCCATGTACGTTCATTATAGAATACCATTGTAGCTCAACAAGCTGATACAAATTAGTCTATTTAAGGGGTTGGGTTTGATTAATGAAAGAAAAATCACTCAATTAATTGGTCAAATTTTACAATTTTGTATTTTCCGCTACATTTCGTTTGGTTCAACTTCAACGACAATACGCTTTAGCACTATATTAGGTTTTTTTTAGTTACGAGATTCCCGTTTTTTTTCCGAAGATTTGCATTGGAGAAAATTGGAGTAAAAATTTTCATTAAGACTTTTACTTCAGAAGCCAAACTTCAGCTTGAAGTACCTTCATGAGAAAAATGGATTTTTGAACAGTTTTATTATTCGTAAGAGCAATCAAGGCCACCCTGACTATCCAAATCCTGAAAATGTACAGAGTCTCGAGTTGTGAAGTCATTGGAGTAATGGAGGTTTTCAAGTTTTTTCAAAGTTTCTCCCTTATTTGCTAAATGAACCTAGAACAGTATATTAAGTACGTAGTCTTGCTGGGCTGGTGAAATACAAAAACAGTGCGATTTAGTTGCTTTATACTTTAAATTTTAAGAGTTTATTAGGAATTTTTCAAGGTGCCATTGAATTCGTTCGATTTAAGAAGACGTTCAAGTAAGAGAGGTTCAAGTTGTGGAGACTCTACTAATGTATGCAAAAAAAATTTATTTGAAGTCTAATTAAATTCCCTCTCAACTTCAAAGTCAGAATTGATTTTTAAAAACCAATCATAACCCTAGCTTACTGACCTTTTAGTGCACGTGCAGTATGCCAAAATGATCAATAGGAACAAAACGACAACAGCCAATACAGCAACGACGATTCTCATAACATTGATTTCATCTTCCTTTTCATCAATAACTTGTTGTAAAGCTGACGGTGATGTCGTCATCTTGAAGTTTATTGAACCAAGTGAAAAGTTGTTGTTGAAGTTCTCTCTGCAGCTCTGATCACTCAAAATCTATTTCTACCAAATGCCTTTTGTTTTCGGCTTTTCTTGAAGAGTTATTTTTTAACTGTTAATACGTCTGATCGAACAGTTTCAAAATCCTTCCATGTGAATAGTGTAAGCTGCTAATGAATGCGTGAAGTATTTGAAGAAACCATCACAAGTTCAATTATTTTTTTATTTTTAACCAACCACGTTTAAAAGTAAGCCAGAAGCTTTATCCGTAAGTCATTAAAGCTATTTTTGAAAGGCTCCTCTTTTCTCCACGCTACAATCACTGTACAGCGATTCCAAATGATTCTTGTTTCAGATGAATTCGTCCACTACTGAAAAGACGTTTTGTCGCCAATCGTGAGGATGTTGACTCGAAGAAGTTTTTCCTGTTTTACTCCGTTGCAATTTTCTTATTTTAAAAGCCAACTATTTGTCATCAAACATTCCTTTCAAATTCGTGTCATAGCATTAACACAAGAATGACAATTTGTCCAATTGTCCAATCGAATTCTTTAAGTAGATTTTAATATCTATTGTTCTCATACTCATCATGGCCATCGGATATCATTTAAAGATGTTTCTAATTACCAAAAATTGTGGTCAACTTCATTAATAGCTTTCACAACGTAAATCACAAGACTTCAAGCAGTAGAAAATGCTTTAAAATACGATCATTAAAATGTGCTCAGTAACCTGCTTGCCAATAAATTTAAAACAGTTTAACCTTTATGGAATTTCGCCTACCTATACCTATAAAACACTCGACGTTTGTTGATCATGCTAGAACTTCGAATAATGAAAAATTATAACGTTATTACCCAGGCTCCAAACATTCGAAAAAGCTGCAAAGTGGAATAGACGTTAATTGCTTAAAAAAACGCGGGTGACGTCTAGTATAGGCTACTTCTCCTGTTATAATTACAATAATATGATTTCGAAACTCACTCTAGCTCTACCGCTCATGTTTTGCTTGGTATATAGCTGCTACAGTTGTATTTTACAAGTTCCAATTCTTTGCACAGTGCAAAACTTCTGTAAAATCCATTTTTAAGATAAGTGGGCTATTTGTAAATCTAAATGTACAGTCCATGATCAACCAATTCACACTATCTAGTCGACGACAGTATGAGATATCTTAAAATGAAAGGAAATCTTCCGTCTGATTTTGCGTCGGCTATTGTATGATTTAAATAACCAGCAAAATGGATAACCCTACTTTGACTTGAAAAATTATAACGTTATTTCCTTCTCCTGTTTTTTTTTTTTTTTTTTTTTTTTTTTATGAAGATTTACAGTCCAGGCACACGAGGGCCTCTAAACCGATCTATCGTCTACAATTACAAAGATCTTGATTCGTAGCGCAATGGATGTTCCATCCATGCCTTGGTTAGTTCTTCTTTGAACGCTTTGATGCTAGTAGCGTTAACAGTCTCTTTTGGTAGCTGGTTCCATGCTGTCACACATCGATAGTAAAATGACTTGGTCTGGACACCTCTAAATCCATCGTCTGCAAAGTTTGGTATCAGTTCGTAATCGTGAGTTCGAGATGGACGCACCCTGCGAATAAACTTTCCAACTGTGGTGTCCTTATCGTAGAAGTGCAAGTGTTTGTAGATCTGAACCATGTCTCCGAAGTGTCTTCTGAATTCGAGAGAAGGCAAGTCAAGTTTTCGTAGGCGCTGCTCGTATGGTAGATTACTTAACCTTCTGACCATCCTAGTGGCACGTCGTTGAACGCCCTCAATTAAGTTGATGTCCTTACGTAGTTTTGGTGACCATACAGATTGGGCATACTCGAGATGAGGCCGGACAAAGGTTGTGTACAGAGTGAAGAAAGTTTTAAGGCTAAGGTCTTCGAAACCTCTTCTGATGACTCCTAGAATGGAATTAGCTTTTTTCACTTGTTTTGATATGTGTTCTTCAAAGGATAAGTCAGAGTCTATCAGAACACCGAGATCTTTTTCAACGAAAACATGTTCAAGTTGTTCACCTCTAAGTGAATAAGGGTGCGCGTGGACAATATTCCAATATTTACCGAGAGTGAGAACGTGGCACTTATCTGGGTGAAATCTTAATAGCCAATCATTTGACCACTTTTCAAGTTTGTGTATGTCTTGTTGGATAGCCAATGAGTCCTCAATCGAGTTGACTTCTCTGAAAATCTTCGTGTCGTCAGCAAATAGGAGAATCGAAGACAGCACATTGTCAGGAAGGTCGTTGATGTAGATAACGAAGAGAAGTGGTCCCAAAACACTTCCTTGGGGAATACCACTGATAACATCGTCCGTCTTAGATCGAGTTTTGTTAACCTTAACCAATTGTTTTCTGTCAGTCAGAAAAGACTCTACCCATCTCAAGATGTTTCCAGATACTCCATATCCTTTCAGCTTTTTAAGTAGACGGCGATAGGGAACAGTATCAAAAGCTTTCGCAAAATCGAAATATATAGTGTCAACAACACTTCCGTTAGCTATACTTTCACAGCACTTGTCCAAATAATTTAGGAGTTGTGTGACGGTGGAGCGGCGACTAATGAAACCGTATTGCTTGTTGGTTAGAAGCTTTTCGTCAGTTAGATGCTTCATAATGTGCTTTCTTATAAATGATTCCATTAACTTACAGACTACTGAAGTCAAACTAACAGGTCTGTAATTTATCGCAAGGTTTTGGGCACCCTTGTTTTTATAAATTGGAGTCACATGTGCCATCTTCCAATCTTTTGGTATTGTTCCCTCAGACAAGGTCTTATTCATGATGATAGACAGGGGTTCGGCTAGATGGTCGATCAGTTCAACTAACATTTTCGGGTGTACATCATCCGGACCGAAGGATTTACTCACGTCCAGCAATTTTATCTGTTTTCTCATCATATCTTCTGTTATGATGATGTTCTCAACTTGAATCTCCGTTCGTGTAGGAAAGTCGGGAATCGTTCCTGGGGGCTCATTGGTAAAGACGCTGCAAAACTGTTTTTGTAGGATGTTAGCCTTGTCGAGATCGTCGTGTTTAATCGATGATTTGTCATCAGGGTTTTCAAGTAGTGGTGAGACTCCGCTTGATGACTTAAGTTTAGATCTTACATGAGACCAAAATATCTTTGGCTTTTCCTTGGATTTATCACAAATGCTTTTTTCATAAGTCCTGTGGGCCTTTGACATCAAACGATTAACTCTGTTTCTTACAATAGTGTAATTGGCACGATGACGATCTCTGTCGAGAGGTGCAGATCTTAACCACCTTCTATGGAGCGTTTTCTTTAACTTGATTTCATCTTGAAGATTCTTATCAATTGGAACTTTACCTTTTTTCCTCCAAAAATCGTTTCCAACTTCTTTCAAAGGGACAAATCGATTTCTGAGATCAATGACAACTTTCTTGAACGATTCCCAAAGATCTTCCACTGATTTATTCACGGATGAATTTTTGAAACCTTCTTTCCATCCCCTCAACGTCGGGTCATTTTTCATTAATTTGAAATTGGCCGAAGCATAGATGAACCTTGTTTGCGTAGGTTTGGAGTATGCGTAGCAAACGAAATTGAAAGCCAACGAACTATGGTCACTTTTTCCTAGTGGTCTTAGGTAGTCGAGATTCCTAATTTGGTTTTCTTCGCCTGTTAAGATCAAGTCGATGAGGGATGGGTCATCAGTTCCTCTACATCGAGTTGGTTCATTAACATGTTGATGGAGATATGCGTCTCTCAAAGCATTTAAGAATTTCTCTTCTTTGCTATCCTCCAGATGCGGGGTGGTCCAGTTTTCCCAATTGATTGTTGGAAAGTTGAAATCACCTAACAAACATTTGTGCGAATATTTCTTGTTTAATGCAATGGACTTGATCAATAAGTTTAGGTTGTTGTTGTTTTCGTTGGAGGACGTAGATCTAGTTGGGCTTCGATAAATGCATGCAACAGCGAGCAAATCTTTTCCTGATAGTTGTACTTCAATCATGCAAACTTCATTGAAAGTCACTGGAGGCTTGACATCGATTACCAAGTGTTTAATGGATATATGGACAAATATGACAATAAAAATGTTAAAATGACATAATTTTATGACTTCGAAACACACTCTAGCTCTAGAACTTTTTTAAGATTTTGCTTTGTATGCCGTTACTACAGTTGTATTTTACAAGTTCCAATTCTTTTTCCATTGTGCACAATTTCAATAGAATCCATTTTTAAGATAAGTGGGCTATTTGTAAATCTAAATGTACAGTCCATGATCAACCAATTCACACTATCTAGTCGACGACAGTATGAGATATCTTAAAATGAAAGGAAATCTTCCGTCTGATTTTGCGTCGGCTATTGTATGATTTAAATAACCAGCAAAATGGATAACCCTACTTTGACCTGTCCAGCTAGGGATGGTACCCCGGCGTTGTTAAAGGACACGAATTGACGTATCCCCTACCATTTGCTTACACAACATTTTTTAACAAAAGAAAGAACAACTTTTTTCCACCTACCGCGCCGCGCGAGCACATCTTTTTGTGAATATTTTGCTTTGTCAGCATAGAGGCGCGTCTTCATCCTATATCATTAAAAAGAATATTTGCTGACCTGTTTTACTGTAGAACGCATTTAAACAGCTCCAGTTAATTAATTGATTTTGAATGTTTCTCTTCCTTATTTTTCAGCATTCACACAGGATGAAATATTCGACAGTGTTAATGAAGGTTTGTTATACAGCTGGCGCTCTCTAATTCGACGTTCTACTATTCGATAGGCTCCCTTATTCGATGAAATTTGAAGTCCCCGTCAACAAGAAACTCTCATAAACGACGCTCCCTTATCTGATAAGCTTCCTTATTCAATGAAAATCTAATTGCCCTTGAACATCAAATTAGAGAGCGTCCTACAGTTGACGCTCTCTAATTCGATCTTCAAGGGGAATTGGATTTTCATTTTCGCTGTGTAAAAAGGTAGAAAGATACTGCCATATTTGCTAAAAACATTAATTCTTTCAACCACTCGATGGTTTGGAAAACTAGCACAACCCTACATTTTTTACACCCTAACACTCTTAAGACTCAAAAGTGACACGCCTTACGTCAAAGAGCGACTCTAATTTGTTTTACCATCATAATGGTTGTCACTTTCAATTTTGAAGTTTCTGGTCAAAATCATTTTTTTTTTTTTTCATTTTTAAGATATTTGCAACGATTTCAAAATACACTCAAAGTACATCAAGCTCATCAGACCCCGAAGAGATGCTAGCACAATTGAAATTGGCTGGGTATGATTTATATATGTTTGATTGGTTAAAATTAGATTTTAAATGAATTTTTTATTGTATTTCTTTCATCATCGATTTATCTTCGCCAATCTTTATGAAGGGTTGCTTTTCAATAAAAGTTTGTTTAACATACGCAGCTCTTTGCGTAAAAAGATTCGGTCTAGTTTCAACGTAAAAATTTTTGAAATTGAAACGTTGAAATTGTTGTGTTGTGCAACACACACAGTGAGTACTTGATATATCATCATCAAAATCTACAAAATGAAAGACTATGCCATCAGTTTCATTGCATTACTTTTCTTTTATCTATTTCAGCAAAGAATCATTAGTTGACACCATTATTAATATCATGCTAAAAGAAGGTATTTTTCTTTATTTTTACATTCGTTATTCTGATGCTTAAACATCAGGTACAGTAGGTTTTTGTGGATGGTTCCCCCGTTAGGGAGACACTTAAACCAAAAATCTTGCTGGGTATTGGCTAGACAGAGTCTACTTCTGACTGAATTTTATTTTTTGATAATTTTTGGTGATGTTGAGTACGTCCAGTGAAGTAGACTAGGAGAATATGACAACAACGTTTTACAACAAAAAAACTATTTGGATTTGAAAATATAATTGAGAATGGAACGAATAAAAGATTTGAAATAAAAAAATTGTTTCATCCCATTTTTTACTTCGCACAAACAACAAAAATCTTTAAATTTAATCTTTAAAATATTGACCTGCCATATACTACCGGGCCACTTATTTGCGCCATCCAGTCTATAAAATAACTTAAAGTGTATCTTGGCCTAGGTATTGGCGATTGGGATTTTCGGGTTTCCATCCTCCTAAGTGGAAAGGGTTATAAATCAACAAATAGTCACAAAAGCCTTTAATTTTAATCTTGAATTAAGACTCGGCATATTCAGCGATAACCTTTTAGACGCATGCGCATGCGCCGAGATTTGTTTAACTTGGTATTTGGATATTTATTAATTTCCAAATACCTTTTCTCAAAAATGTTCTTGCTATCAAAAGTTATGCATTAAATATGACATTCCAAAAAAAGTGCATTGTTTCATCATAGTTCCTCTGAATGATTATTTTCGACAGTCTGATTAGTAATAATATCTCTTGGTAAATTCCATTCGTAATTCAAAGGTTATCTCAAAAAAATTTATTGGTTCATACGAGTATTTACATATATGGGATATATACAAAAGTTAAAATTTGTCGTCTCAAATTCACTGACTCTCAAACAATCGGAAATTCCAAAAAACGGGCCATCAAAACTAGCAATGACAGTTGAGAATTTTTTATGTACCGATATGCATAACCGTTTTGAAAAAAAATTTGATTCCTTGAAAAGGTAATCACCATTTTAGCATGAATTATTTATAATAGGCATTGCTTATTTCTTGGAATGCCGATATTCAAACTCGAAAAATCCCCCTTAAATGGGTTCGTCCTGCGTAATTTTTTCCAGCCCGGGAAGCTTTCAATTAAAGAAATTTAAATCTAGTGAGGCTATAGATTTAAAGTTATTTATGCTTTTCATGGTTAAAGACATGGGCGATTTTGGAAAATAATAAACAAATCCTTCTTGAGGGCTTGAAAGTTTCAAAAAAAGACCCTTAATAATAGAAACCTCCCCTCGCTTTAAATTTTTGTAAAAAATACTCCCTTATTTAAAGGGGTTTTTTGTCACCCCTTAACTTCAACTGTTTTATTTATCAATTAAATTAAAGAATAATTAAATTAAATCACTGAATCGCAAGTAGGAACTGGCAATACTTTGACAGTCGTGTTCATGGTTATTGAATTCTCGTTACCATACTCCCTTCTACAGAACATCTTCGCAATACTTCTTCTCACGCTGCTTAACCTCATGCAATACAATATAGGATTTGTCAAACAATTTGTCAAACCACAATGTTCAGCCCATGTATCGTAATACGTGTTAAATGATGGAGTAATAGGAACTACCATACTATAAAAAGATGTTATAGAGAATGGCAGATAACACAATCCGAACGTAATAAGGACCAATGTTGTCAAACGTAATGTCTTTTGTGTTATCCTATTACACGTTAAGGTCGCATTACATTTTGAGCGTTCTCGGATGTTACGACTCTCCTTACAAATGAAGTAATGTAGAATTAATATAATGATGTAAGAGATGAAGGCAAAACCACTTGACACCAGCCGGAACGAGTTCCACCAACTTGGTAATAAATAGATAGTGGTTATGGTGGAGACACCCCAGAATGGATTGAACGCTAGAAGTGTAGGGAACGCGTACTTCTGATTGAAAAGTGAGCTGTATAAAAAAGGTTTGATGATGGCCAAATAAAGTTGAAAGTTAATCATTGAGATTGTTGTTATTGACATCATTATAAAAGCGCATGCCAACATCATTAGAATGTTGCCAATATGGCAGCAAAAGTGTCCAACAGATAGCGATAAATTGTAATGAATGTATAAGGGGAGTGCAGTTAAGGCGGATCCGAAATCAACCGCTGTAAGTGTTAACAAATATTTGTTTAGTAATTGTCTCCTCATTCTACGCTGTTTGAATATGGATATGAAGACGAGCAAATTCAAAATGGCTGCCACGATACAGACGGGTAACATTGCCAACGAACGAATCTTGAATAACAATTTTGTTGTGTCGTTAAATACGAAAGGTGTGAAGTATTCGGCATCACATGTCAATGTTTCTGATCTATTTTGAGTGATCGCGCAGTTTTGAGATTCCATTTTCTCAATACCCTTCAAAAGTTTTTCTACCTAAAGAAAGACAAATTGTTAGTTAGTTATTACATTACAAGATTTTTAGTCCTTTGTATACTAGATGGAAAGAACAATTTAGTTACCCCTCAAAATACAAGCAATACAAATAAAGAATGATTTTACCAAAACGAATAAAATTCGATCAATCATAAAACCAGATAAAACACTTCTTTCTTTTTTTTTCTTACAATATTTTGTCTCCTATATGGCAAAAATCATGATTGAAGGAATTTCATCAATAAAATTGTTTTCACACTAAAATCGATTTTAGAATTTTGTTTGGTCTCCCCCATAAAAATGTTATATCACTCCAGTTTTCAAATTATCTTCTTCCCAGTTTGCCTCGTGTTCTATAATGAAAGATAGGTAGATCGAAAAAAAGAGGACCCATACCAGGATCAAATATATCCGTATTTCATCTTAATATCACACCCTTTGACTTTTCATCTGTCTAAATAATAACAGATAAATGCTAAAATACTGAGCAAAGATTGTTATCATTTGAACAGCGACGACTGAATTTCTTAATCGAAAAGTTGTTTCAAGAGAAAAGATACGAAGGATCAGTGACAGCATTTATATACTGTACATATACGCCCTAATTTGCTTAACAGGTTCTTGCTCCAATAGTTAGAAACTCCATCTTCCCTTTCTGGTTTACTATCGACAGAAAGAAAATGTGAAGAAAATTATAAAGAAATCTTCTATTTATTTAGTTATAACAAATAAGATATCAGACACCATCTTTTACAAGTCTGTAGTACTTTTGGGACGAGTTTGAGTTTTTTCAAGCTTATGTTTGATTTGGTTGGTCGTTAACCAGCAATAAAACAATTTTGTTACTTTTTCTGAAGAACGCGTCTTTTTTATTACTTCAACTGACCAATTATTAAAGAATATTATAAAAACTCTATCTCATCTGATAATTATTTTTTCAAAAATAAGACATCTGTTGTAGTTTCTGTCATAGTGTTTCCATGGAACCTGGTGCCCCCTGGTGTTATTGTTTTACTTTGAATATTATTTTATATTTTTTCATCACTTTCAAAGGAGAAAATGCTTAATTAGAAAAAAATTACTGCCACAACCACCCCTGTACCAGCTTCAACTAATAGTTCAAAAACAAATTTTCTTTTCCCTGGGAATATGATTTTCCAGCAGCAACCTTTGAATTCCCTTACGTTTGCATTGACCAAGCAGAGACCGGTGGTCACAGACCAGACTAAAGGATCTTTCTATGATATTAAGCAGATATCTTTAAAACAAGCCTTGTAATGATTTTGGACCGGTTGAAATGCGTTTGTTGTTATTTTTATCCCAGCTCTAATATTCCTTAATATTCATTTGGATCATCTACACTACGTTTTTTTTTATTAGAACACCTAAAATTTGGCTGAGCTTGGATGTGCTTATTTTTTAGCAATTTTCAGCCTAAAATGTTCTTAAATGCGTTCTTAATTTTTAGACAAAATAAAGAGCACTTAAAATTGGTAAAATTTGGACAATATTTAGACAATATCTAGTCCTTAAAGCGTGAGGAACAGTACAGTGCTCACGCGATAAAAATGACTGACACAAACGAGTTCGTCTTTCCAACGAAATTCATCAATGGAAGATCTGTTTCTGATGTTTCTGATCTGTTTCAAAATGTTGACAAAAAGCTCATGAGAGAGTGGTGAAGGTTCTTTGATAGAGAAGGGGCTATTGGAAATGGAAAAAGGGTTCTTTCCTAATTTGTTAATGGGAGCAGAAATTATATTTTTCATTATTTTTCTAATTTTCACCATGGTCTCGTATTAGACAGTTACGTTTCATACATTTTGAGTTTTGCTTCACTGCATGAATAGATTATTATTTCTCGATTGCCCTTTTGTGTTTGTCGTTAAAAGGGGGATAGGCAGGTGTTTTGATGGCGAGGAGTTTTAATGGCGAGGAGTTGGCGGCCGTCAACTTTAAGCTCTAAGGAACGAATCAGGAGCCATGGCGACCGTAGTGCAGTGGTAGAGCATCTGGCTACGGTTCGCAAGGTTGTGGTTTCAACCCCCAGCCGGGTCATATCAAAGATTCTCAAAATGGTACTTGATGCCTCTCTGCTTGATGCTCAGCAATTAAGAGAAGGATCAAGGATAAGTGGAGAAATCCAGGAAGAAAGAGTGGCATCCTCCCCTACCTCCGGGTAGATAGCTATTGAAAGAGGAGCCTTCGGGTCGCCCCCGACTGCTTTCGCCAACAGGAATCACGGTCGCCCATTTCCAGATCAACTGCGCCTGCGGGAAACCCTGAAAAACCGAGGTTGAAAACGAATATCTAAAAGGGAAAAATAAAACCCATAGACATAAGCTGTATTTCACTTATTTTTCACATCTTGTAGGTTTCACTGCAGATGACTTGGACAAGCTACCCATAGGCTATCAAATTCCAATCAAAGAGATCTTTCATCACACTAGAAGCACGAATCAAATTGCAATGTCGCTAGAAACTGCCATGTTCCTTGGTAAAAAAAAGTCTTTGGTTTAGGTTCATATTTTTCAAACGGGTTGGGTGACCTAGCATTGTCCGGGAGTGTTTTTTTCTTAAGTCGAGAAGTGACAATTTTATTTCGTTTGGGGTCTTCTCGTTGAAGAAAAACATTTTTTACACCAGGTGACTTTCCCTCTAATTCGATCTTCGAGGGACCAAAAATTTTCTTCGAATTGTAGAGAGTACTTTATACTATTTTTCAGCTGAGGGGACCTAGTATATTTTGTTCTAATATTTTTCTAATATATCAACTACCCTCTCCTTTTCAGGTCGGGAAGATATTGTGTCTTTGAAACAATTGGAATTGAAGGAGAACACCAACTTGTCTTCCAAACTAAAACCGTCTCACGTAAGTAATTTTTTGCAATGATGCTCCAAAACAGCAAAAAGATAACTATCCCAGAGATGATTAGGTACCCAACGCAGACATACTGAAGATAATGAAACGAATATGCTGCTGTTAGAAAACCTAAAACAGCTCCTATTCTTGATGCTGATAGGCGGACACTTTCGCCGAACGCTTGAACACTAGATGGTACTAAACAACCATGGTGTTAATCAAGAAGATCTCTTCCATAAGAATGGACACAGAGAAACAAAAAGTATACAATGGCCACAACACTATACTCACAGCATTATTCGGTCGTAACAGCTTGAAGATTATATACACCGCCTGTACATGCCTCTTTAGTATGTACTCTAGTGACATCTTTTAAAAATTCTGCCGCTTGGAGGAAGGGACACTTGCCATCACAATTGGCCATTTCACAGTCGAAATGGATCATAGGTAATCAGGGCTGATTGCGCCTCCATTACGGCTTTCTGTTGGCTAGACGCAATAATTTTCAAAATCGTTCAAAACTTTGGATCAATAGCAAATTGTCATTAGCGCGCAGTGGTCCTGATTACCCATTACGCTTTGCGACTGTGAAATGGTTTATACTAGTACTCTGCTAATTCTCCGCTGAATTATTGGTTGAGTCCGAGTCGAGAGAAGAACTCTCTTATGGAGTCTGCGAGTTTTTTATATCTTCCGGCTCAAGAAACAGGATTTTGCCGGTATGATTTCAAAAATTTGAATGCAACTAGTCTAGAAATTAGTCAAATTAATAGAATAAGACCCCTGGTGAAGTCGAGGAGTAAAATAACGAAAATCGATCTCGTATCGTTTTTGCAGAAATCAATCAAGATTTTAAATCAAGAAAAAAAATAGATTTGAATGATTTTAACCCTTCGTTATTGCAAGAATAGGAAAATTCGATATATTCATACCAATTTCATTATTTTCATCTTTTGAACAGGACGAAGATGATAAAGATGGCATGTTAATTGATGAACAGGTAAAGCCTCTCATACTGTCAGCTACTTAATAAGCGCCCCTCACCTAGAATTCTTTTGAAAAATTTCCAATCCCGTCGCCCCCCCCTGCTAATTGAATTTCGGAAAACCTTTTGAAATAGTTTCTTCACTTTCCCCTACTAATAAGGTTTTTAAAATGTTTTCAAGATGTTAGACTTGTCAAGTAATCTCGAGTCTTCCTTTCTAACGTCTTCTTTAGTGTGCTTTATCGACGTTTGCGGATACTTTTTCACTGACAAAAGTTAAGGGAAACACCCTGAAACACCATGCTATAAAGCATAGTTTCCTTGATTCTCTCAAACTAAAGAGACAACGAATCCTTTTAGTTTCAGGGGGTTATAGGTGGGACTGGTTTTGGTGTACTTGATAAGACACCAGAGTATAATATTTAACGCTTGTCTGGAATTACATTAAAATAAAATAAAGAACTTTATTTTTTAAAGATGTTCGAGATACGGTTCAAAGACGACTTGCGAGTACACGAAGTGAAACGTCTCCTAAATTCATCGGTTCCTGTTACTGTTAGCGTGGAACAAAAACCAGACATGAAGTAAGATACCCTAGCATATAATAACCCACCATTTCTTATCATTTTACGATTGGATGAAAGCCTTCTCCTTCTAGATGCTGCCGTGTTATACTGATTTTATTATCTATTTCAAAAGAAGGGGAAATCAAAAGAAAAAATAGGAGAGCATAATGGGCTGTTCTAATTAATATTGATACATTTGGAAATCTTTTGATAAAGTGGATACCCCCTGGAAAATTTGGAAGACAAAAAACATTGAAAAATATATTTATAGCTTGAAGTGAGAGTGGAAGATTAAGAATAACTTTTGGAGGTGTAACAATGGTTTGCGCCGACGGAAGAAATTTCTATTTTGACTATTATAATATGCTTTGAATTAGCCCTATATGACATTGATTTAGCTCAGAAATGAAGCTTTCGAGAGTTTAAATGGTATACCTTTTCATTTACAAAAATAATAATAAGGAAGGCGTTCTGCTGGCGCTCGGTTGCGCGTATTTTTGTTTCAGATGCGATCACTCGATTTTTTACTGTTATTTTCAGTGATCATGCATTTGCCAAAGAAGAAGAATCGAAATTGTTGATACTCAGTAAAAGAACAATGTCGCTTTCAGTTGCAAGGTTTGTTTTTCAATCACTTTACGTATTTAAATGCTACATCTATGTGTATTCAAGCGACCATAGCATGAAGGTAGAGCATCCAGCTACGGTGTGCAAGGTTGTGGGTTCGATCCCCAGCCGGGTCATACCAAAGATCTCTGCTTGATGCTCAGCAACTAATGAGACGGATCAAGGGTAAGTGGAGAAATCCAGGGAAAGGAGTGGCGCCCTCCCCTACCTTCGGGTAGACAGCTATACGAAAATGGAGCATTAGGGTTGCCCGCGACTACGGTCGCAAACTTACTTATTCGCTTCATCTGAGATTCTTGTATCATTTTAATTATTCACTCTTAACAGCTATGATGCAAAAGATTTCGTAATATGCAGTATCTGAGAACCTTTATTGTTGTTTTTTTTTCTCAGCATTTAGATATTGAATAAATTTTACTATTGAGTATTATCTCCGTCTTATTCTGAGTTATATAGTCTCGTTGATAATTAATTTTTTCAACTTCTTTTTCAGAGGGATGTTAACTTTAGGTACAGCAGAACCAAAATCATCGAAAGCAGTCATTATTCCAACTCTTGACCTCAGTGGCAGATCATCTACAAGGTACTTGAATACTTTTTCTGAGCATGGGAGGGGGCATCCTCCAACAGCCCAGATCAAAAATCATAAATTGACCGATGTTACATTGCTCGAATTTTTATTTCAGTCTGTTTTTAACAAAAGCATGAGTCAGAAAAAAAAACAGCATTATATTTATTTTTCTCTCCAAATTTGTTTCATTAGCAATAAAACTGTTCAAATACCACAGTCAGATCTGAACGCGCTTCTATTATGGCCCAACTTCCACAATGGCGTTGCTGCTGGTTTGAAGATTGCTCGAGAAAACTGCAAGGTATCAAGTGGTTACATAACATTTACATCGCCAATGGCTGTGGCAAGTTCAGCGGAAATCTACTTTACTTCAAACCAACAACCTTTAATCTTAGTGGCAAAGTTTTCCAATTCGACGTCGTAAATACAGTGGAATCTCCATAAGTCGAACCTCTATTACTCGAGTTTCCCTTTAAGTCGAACAAGTTTGCTGGCCCCTTCAGATAACAATGCCTTTTAAGTTAGTCTCCATGACTCGAAATTCTGTTAACTTGGATAAACTTTTGTTACCTGTGAGCTTTCGAGTTATAGAGACTCTATTGTATTTCAATCACCGGCCAAAGAACATACCTCCATTATTAATTCTTTACTGGATTGAAGATAAACACAATTGGCATCTTTTAGTGGACTCTAATGTATAAGGTTATTATTTTTCCAGACGAAAAAGGAAAAACCCCTACCTAGGTATATCAGCACTCTTTCACGAAAAATTTTAGCTGCTCTCCTGTTGATTTATAGGAAGTAAATATTTCTTTAAACTTATGGTTTTTTTAGGTTGATTCGACCTGGATTTTACTTAATAAATTGAAATATTCCGAGTTGAATGCGAGTCACTCAGGATTTCTTTTCGCACTCGGATTGATGGGCCATTTGTCGTCACTTCCCAAACTTCACCTCCATGACTATCTTATAAAGGTATCTTTAAGTGTATACTTATATTATTGTTAATTATTAGCAAGCTTAGACAATAAGAGAATGTTTTATACTAAATTTCAGGGCCTTTATAACGAACAAAGAGTTGTATTCCCATTGAAAATTAGCTTACCAGACTTTTCATTTTAAAGTTTAAGCGCTCTTTCGGTTGTTCAGATATCATTCTGTACTAAAAGTTTCAAAGAAATAACACCTTAAAGATTTGTGTTTTTCGAACATCTCGGAACAGATTTATTGAGCATTTTAATATTCAGTTCACACTTAGGTCATTAACTTCATCTATCAACCATTTTAGGGGCATGCGTTGACAACTGTTGCTCTACTCATCGGAACAGCTGCAACGAAGTAAGTCTCTTTATTCGAAATACTTGGCTTAAACTTGATTATGGTAAACATTTCTTTTAGCATAAGGTTTCATTTTTCTGATGACCCAAAAAGATTGTTTTATTGGTCTCATTCAAAGGTCTTTAACCCCCCTAAAATAATGACTTTTGTTTACGTCAGGACAATCTAGCATAAGCATAAAAAATACTTCACATGAACGATACCAAGCAAAGGGACTAATTCACGTACCGAAAAAACCAAAACAATCAAGAAGAAAGCAGGTTAAAAAATCAAAAAAAAATCTAAAATTCCACCCTTGCTTGACATGCATTGATTTGTTTTAGGATTGGTACGAAAAATACGGACGCATATAAACTGCTATGTTTGCATTTGGACTCTCTACTCCCGCCTACAGCATTGGAGCTTAACATCCCACGGATCAGTCAGACGGCTTCCGCTCTATCGCTAGGTCTCCTCTTCTTCGGTACGGGAGATCTTCACTTGGTGAAAATTCTTCTACGTGAGATCGGAAAACCACCTGGTGTAGAGATCGAGTCCTCTAATGATCGTGAAAGTCATGCATTGTCAGCTGGTTTGGCCCTTGGTATGATCATGATAGGTGTAAGTATTCATTTTGTAAGCGTCGAAAACAAAAAACGCTTTCAAAACTAAAGCGAAATACGACTTGCCGTCACCTAAAGTCAATTTGCCTTGAATGCTGTCCTTTTGGCGCGCGCTATGACGCGTGTATATGTTTTCATCTCTTATTTATTTTTCCAATAGCAAGGGACAGACAACATGAAAATCTTGGATTGGGATGTTTTCAACTTGCTGTATAATTACATCAACCGTGGAAAGAAAAATGAACTGGTAATAAGAAAACTTCCATTGAAGTTATAGTCCATATATACGCTCCTATCCAATTTTGCTTGATTTATATGGACTCGATCCAAAGAAGCTAAAAGCTCACAAAATCCAAAGCTCACATTTTTCATACATCGGTATTTTCGGAATCTTGAAATCTTGAAACTGTTAGCAGACTTTTCTTACTTAGTAGGGGGAAATTTGTTCGTTTTTTTGAGGTCGATCGATTTTTTTAGTCAAAGCACTTGTTATACATTTTTGGAAAGCTAAGGGGTAGGGGAATCAAAATAACTTGGGTGCCAATTTTTTTTCGGACACTTTAGAGTGATTTTCGGACAAATACGACGGTCTCGGGCAAAAATCATAGGGTGAAAAATTAATGAAAATTTTAGCTTGAGAATACGGAGACCTGGTGTATATTTTTGGAAAGCTCTCAAAAAATTAAGATAAGTGATATATTGCGAGTATAGGTGATTTCAGTACCTAACTCGAGATATTAATCCTTAAAAATAGTGCTATTCAGTGTTTTTCAGCCAGAAACAGCTGTTTTGTCCAGTTTTTGCGCTTTTGGAAGCTGAATATCTCGAGCTAGGTACTGAAATCACCTATACTCGCAATATATCACTAATCTTAATTTTTTGAGAGCTTTCCAAGAATATACACCAGGTCGAGCGATTTTACAAATTTACGATACTCAAGTATCTAATGACCTTTTTGTAATCTAGATACCTGGTTATAACGATTCATCTCAAAATCAAGGGAGCTTTCAAATATTCGTAAGTCTCTGTTGCAATATGAAATTATATTGGGCTGGACTTCTTGGTTTTCCGTCACCAGACCCTAGATGTTGAAGGTGGGTCGGTCGGGTTGGAAAATTTTTTTATTTTGGTCATTCATGGAATTTTTGTCTATATTTTGTAATTTTTGAAGAAAAAAAATTCTTTTCGTCGAAATAGCAATAAAAGTTTTTAGTTCGGCAAGTTTGTCGGCTGACGGCAAACCAACATGTCCAGCCCAGTCTACTGATGACTAAACTTTGCATTCTGAAGTAAACTAGGAGTTACTTTCATTTTGAAATGTTCTGCCAACGCAATGTCCAACGCATAACCAAAAGAAGATGGATCTGTCATCTCATATTACACAGGGTCACTTAATATCGCCATCCAGGTTATTGAATAAACAGCCATTCATTACCGCGATGCTTAATTAATTCTTTTAGGAGGGAGATACAGTAAATACTGATGTCACTGCTCCGGCTGCTATTATGGCATTGGCTTTATTGTACCTCAAGACAAATAATCTGTAAGCGTTGTTGTGTTATACTCTGCTTCCTCCGATTTTATTTAAGTTCGATTACAGCACGATTACAAGCCAATCCATGAAAAAGGTCTAATGTACCTTATTTTATTGTTCACAGATTTAGCCAATCTTTGCATAGAATTAGGTCGACTATAATTTCGGTAGAAAAAATTGTGAGTGTAATACCCGCTTCACCCATTACAAACTTTAATTGGTTATAAATACGCCACAGGTTGATAATAAATAATTACTTCTACTTTCTACACTGTAATTCTATGTATTTTTTTAGCATGGTAGCCAACTCTGTTAAGGTGATTGTATCGGAAGCTACAATGGATTCATTGAAACCGGACCACGTGCTTTATAGGGTAAGAGTGAAGTCTTTTGCTTTTTTCAAAAATTATGTCTTCCCCACATTTGAGGTCCATCCGACAGTCGGCTTCTGTTTTAGGCTAGTCTAAAGCTATGACTAACTTCTGTTATGCGCTTATCAAACCCCTCTCCAATCAAGAGTGCTATAGCTGAATCGAGATTAGTTTTACGATTTCAATGAACACTCCCAGGGAGTTTTGTTTGTCTGGCGGATATAGGACCTAACCACGGCTCCTGAATTGAAGAAAGACACTAAGCGCATTTCAAATAACAGATGCCCTATCCCCAATAACCTTTTGAAAAAAAAAACTTGCTGTTGTCTTTTCAACCAAGAAGAGCTCAATAGAAGCTGCAAAAGAACCATTACTTCTTTTGATATTTATTTTACTTTATTGTAGATGCTATCGTTCAACTTGATCATGTGGGATACACTCGTACCCACCTTAGATTGGATGGAAGAAATTGTACCAGGGGTGAGATATTACGTATCCATTTTGTGAGTTTGCGTACTACAAACTCTAAAGACTACCTGGGGACAATTACTATCCTCTCCTTACTAATGCGTTCAAGCTGCGTAGACTCGATTGTAACTACAGTCAACCCTCTCTAAATCGAATCCCAACTATTCGAATTTTTCTGTAATTCGAACTAAAACATCGGTCCCCTCATCTAGAAAATTGCATAAAATACTCTCCGTAATCCGAATTTCTCTATAATTCGAAGAAGGTTTCCAGTCAACTGTACGTACTCTTTTCTTGAGTTTCATTTGATGTTTGTAGCTCGAACGATCAATGGTTCTTGTTTGGATTTAGAGTTGTGGAGAATATAAATGGATTATATAGTTGCGTTCCAGTTTTTTTTCACGACTTCTGCTCGATTTGTGTGTAATTTCTGTGTTAATTAATCATCACTGTTTACAATAATCGTTTCTTTATTCATTCCTAGTACGCTGAATTACTGGAATCTTTGCAAAGTAAATCATTTCTAATGATTGGCTGGACACAAGAGTTGTAAGTCTGTCCTCCGAAATAAAAGATTTTTGAACAAATTTGGGCCAAAAAGTGCCTCCTAAAAAGTGTTTTTTTTTGACTTTGTGAAAATGCTTCATTTCTCTCGATTGAAGTGGTATTTTTTCTGATTTTTTGCACACTGCTGTAAAATGTATTGTTTAAAATCTAGAGCCTGATTTTCCAAAGACACTCTTTTTGGCAAAGTCTCAAAATCCTTTCTAGCTTCTAACCCATCAAATGCGGCTGCATCCCACGAAAGAGGCTACGGATACTAACGATTGCCCCCCTACCATATAATGGCGAAAATTATACAACTTAAATAAAGAAACATATAAAGACCAAAACTGAATTACTTCATAGGTATTACAGAATTTGCGCAATCAGTGGATCCTTCTTGGCACTGTCTCTGAAGTTCGCAGCCAGTTGTAATGCTCATGCATTTAACATGATGGTAAGATATAGAAACTATAACTAAACCTTTTTCATCACTCTAGAGATTTACAGCCCCCTCTTTCCGTTTTTGGAAAGGTGTCACAAAGGGTTCGATCTTTGAAAAAACTACCCTTGTCAATTTATAATGACCAACCTTTGTGACGAAACAATTTCATGAACTACATGTTTTTTATAAGCATACAAATATTCAAAAGCAGACGCGGAAATGCTTAGATTGAGGGCTTAACAAGGCTTATAAGGATGCTTATATCTCAAGCAAAATTTTAGGAAAATTCCGAAAAAAATCCGTAAATTCGTCCGGCCAATAACAGCCAAAATCAGAAAAAACATTTTTCGTAGCCTCAGGTAATGCTTACGGCTGTAAATATTACTTCAAAATATTGCTATTTTTCCCTGATTGCCAATTATTTTGCATTCGATTGACAAAAATTTGGCAAATCTTTTGACATTGAAGTTGTGGATTTGGCAAAGTTGGTAAGTATGGCAAATTTTGAAGTCAATCAAATTGGCTGTTAGTATATGCTTAACATGTATATCAATATCATTTGTTTGTTTAGTCTGCAGGTGATTTCCTGTGGGGTCGAAATGGTTAGTGATCAGATCCATGCAACAACATTTGTTTCATAGATTAATTGTAGGGCCTATAGCAGTGAATAATATTTTAACTACTTTGTTATTATTTTACCTTTGGCAGTTTACCGAGCATCTCTTTGTTAATGGTTTGTTGATTATTTTTTTTCATTACCAGTTACCTTGGTTGAAGATAATTCGAAAGTTGCGCGAATCATCTTATTCAGAAGAAGTAAGTACACTCTTTGTACATTAATTAAGGATCAAATTTAGTAAAATTAGGGTATTTAAACCTGAGATACCTCAGCTTTAACCTAGAAATAAGAATAAGATGAAAAAAGTTACAGGCAAACATTTAGTGGTTTTTATTTTTTTATAAAAGAGTTTACTGGTATAATAAGTAACGTATACTTAAATTTTATTGCAATTTTGACCAATACAGTAGACTCTCGCTTATTCGAACTTCTATTATTCAAATCTTTCTATAATGCGAACTAATTCCGAATTCTCGTCGAGGTTGAACCTTCTTAAAAATACTTTCTTTAATTTGAATCTCTCTGTAATTCAAACAAAATAAGATTCCCCGTTCGAATTCGAATTTATAGTGAGACTCAACTGTGTTACTTTTTCTCAACTTCAGTTGCTTACTGAGAATCTCAGAATGTCCGTGTATGTGACTGGTGACTCCAAAGTGGTCTGATTTGGGTGAAAATCTCGATACTTTGCTTTGGTAAATCCCTGGGGGGGTTTGAAATTGTCCTTTATTTTGCGCCAGAGAGACGTGTTTGGATGATAGACTGCAGCTAGTTTCTTTTTCCTTGTTTAAGTACTTAAATTTTCTTTTTTTAGGTTGGTGGAAAAGTCATACTTGAGCAATGCTTAAATACAGTTTTAGTATCTTTGTCGATCGTAAGGAAATTTGATTCTATTTAAATTTACAGCTGTACAAGTTCAAATAAATTTGGAGTGCTAGATGCCCAAGAATTAAGAACTTAACACGTTCGCTGCCGAACTTTTTTCAGAAATCGAAATTTCGACCTTTTGAAATTTTATAGAAAGTTTGACTTTTTGCTTCAAATGCCTTCCGATCGACGCAGAATTGTATGTAGATTCCGAAAAGGTTATGAAAAGCAAAAAAAAGTTTCTGCATAAAAAGAGTTAGACGTTTTATTTATAAGAACATCCAAAAGTCTTGGGATGTTCTTAACTTTTTGAATTTTAAACCTAAAAATGTTCTTAACATTTTTTTTATTTTTACCGTTTTTTTGAGCATTTTAGTCCATTTTCCTAGCTATGAAACTCGGTGTTCTAGAGTCCGCAAAGCCTTAAAATGTTCTTAAAATGTTCTTAACGGTATTTTGACGCAAACGTATCAATTTATGAAATCTTCCATTCAATTTTTCCTTTCAATAGTTGATGGCAGGTTCGGGTAATATTACTATATTAAAGATGGCGCGTCAGTTACGTAAGCGAACAAACGACGTATCCTATGGCAACCATATGGCTATTCATATGGCGATCGGTTTTCTTTTCCTTGGCGGTGGAAGGTAAGAGTGATGTGAAAATGTTCAAAATTCAAGTTTTTTCTTTGGGTCTCTCTTGTCAATCGTTTCTCCGCTGATAATTAATTTTCTAAACTTTTTCCACCCGAAACATTAATAATCCTCTGCTCTTTCTAAAAATCTTCTTAAGATTTTCTTTTGGTTTCAAAGTACTTCTATAACACCCCCTTCTCACAGACCCACTGGGACCCCTTCCCACTGGAAAAATTGTCCAAAAGATCGGAAAATTATACTCTCAAATTAATTATACTCTAATTTTTGTCCCCACTGAAAATAATCAAATAACCAATCCTCACTTCAAAAAATTATGCTATTTTTCCCATCCCTACTGAATTATCTGACTTAAAGACAAAAGAATTGACATCCCCAGCCATGAAATATTTCGGAATATCAATCCCCATTGAGTTTCAGTCCGCTATTCTTATCCCCCACTGGCTGAAAGAATCCTACCGGGTCTGCGAGAAGGGGATGTTCTGTATAAGCCGTCTCTTTCAGCATTCCCTGCGAACTGAAAATCAAACGTTTCCCTAGCTATACAAGAATATTAAAATCAATTTTTTTGTTTACAGATATACCCTAAAAACAGATGATATTGCGATTGCTTCATTACTATGTGCTGTTTATCCAAAATGGCCAATTAGTTCTAAAGATAACAGGTTTGGTGGCACATTTTTAAGTCCATTCCCTTTAAGTGTGTACTCCTTTTTTGCTACAATATGAAAACCATGTCAGCGTAATTATACTTATTCGCCTGAGAGTGGTTCCCACTTAGTAGAAAGAAGAGTGCACACTTAAAACGAACAGACTTAAGTTTTCAGTAGAACACCCATAATGGTCTTCAATAGCCTTCTTGCAAAACCGTCTACATAGTCTGGTTTTTACAGAACTTTTCCGTACGGAAATCTGTTTTGTTAAGATTTTCACTTAGGTTTCCGTCCCAATTGTAAGCTTTGAAAGAACGAAATTTGTTAAAAAATTTCTATAATTTTGAACTTTCCGTCCAGATTTCACAAAGGTAGTTGCATGCGTTGCAACACTGTTTATATTGGCATTTTCATTATATTTTTTCATTATTCAAGTATTCAACGTCATTCTTGTTGGTGTGTTTCGATACCATGGCTAAAAAGTGACATGTCTTTCTACAGACAGAATAGTGTAACTTACGTAAACGTAATCGGTGTTCAGTTTTCGTCTTAGTTAAGTATAAAAATTCCAAAAAGGCCTTTAGAATCTGGAAAAACTATATGATATATAAATACATGTATCATGTTCCATCTGCTAAGAAAAGGTTTGTTTTGACCACTGTAATAAAAGTTGCTATAAAGGAGTTATTTTTGCTCAACTCTTTCGCTGAAGATTTTGACTACCTCTCTTTGATTTTAGATTCCATCTACAAGCGCTACGTCATTTATACGTGTTAGCCTGTGAACCGCGTCTCTTTGTAACACGGGATGTGGATAACAAGAACATCTGCTACACACCTATTGAAGTTACTTTAAAAGTATGATTTGTCATTGTATTTTTTTCTTCTATATACCCTTCATGTTATCCGACTGGTAGACTCTTACTGTCCGGGTGGAGGTGTTCTTTTTGAGCATTTGATTTGATTCCCGGATCTTTCCAACAGCCCTTTGGTTAAAAAAACATCCCCCTTAACTCCTGCACTCACACCACCTTTTGTTTTTCTGCATAACCTCTCACGAAATTTGATATTAACTTTTATTTAGGAGACTTTGAATTATCCTGAATCGAGAGTGAAGATGTTATCTCCATGTTTCATCCCTGAATCAAAATATATCAAAAAGGTGAGAACTGAACAAACATTCTGACCCAACTGTTGATGATATTTTGTTAATATTTACCCTAACCTTCAATTCCACCTTATCGGTAAGTTTTTTTCCCATTAGGATGTTGTTTACACACTTCTTCTTTTATAAGCATACCGAGGCTCAAGTTTACAATAAATAGGCATGACTCAAAGCTGGGAAAATTCATCGTCTTACCTTACATGATATTTTTATAGATTTGAAAACAAAAAATAAAATGAAAAAACTTTCGTAAGCATATTACCAAGCATAATTTGGGGCCGAAAATGAAATTATGCTAAGCATAATGAGCCTCCGCCCCAATTTCCTGTATGCTTATAAAGCAAAAAAAGTATATTTTTAAATTTAGTTTCGTTAACCCTCTTTAATTTTCATTATTGCAGATAACAACCCTGGGTCCTCGATATTTATCCATCGCTCTGACAGTACCGAAGAAAAACAAGTAAAAATATAATTTGAATCAGTTTTCCGTCATCCTCAATCTTGCGCATGTTACCTTTTACTCAGGTCCAATAGACCAGTATTTTCTATATTCTGCCTAATTCTTGACTATCTACACAGGAAGAAGTTTTGAGATACAATTTGGAGATTTTCATATTGCATTCTTCTATATTGCATCCAAAGAAAATTGTTAATTTACCCTACGCTACTGAATCCCCTGAATGTCTTTTATGGTTGAACTTTACGATTCTATGCTTGATTTCTTTCAGTCAATTATGGCTGGATCAAATACAAAACATATTTGTCAAAAAGAAAGCAGGATATCTATCTTACGCTGAGGATCCGAAGGTGAAATACATTTCTGATATTTAGTCCTTGAGGGGGACTTATTATCCTTTTATTTTGAATTTTTTTTATGTTACTGGACTGTATCAAAATTCAAATGTAGCGTAGTGCACATTTGATATCTTAAAGTCATTGTTCTTCCTGAGGGTGGGTATTAATTCTTGATATTCATGACGTAATCTTTTATACGGAAACACCCGAAAAACACCGGGCAATTGTCAGTAGTTTTGAATTTAAACAATAAAACTGGTGGCAAACGCCCGGTGTTTTTCGTGTGTTTCCGTATAAAAGATTACGTCATAAATTCAAAGAATTACGAGCAAGCATAACAGTACCTTTTTCACACCTCAAGTCTCTAAAGGTTACAAAAAGTTTGAAGTCACCAAAAGATTACCCCTCACAAAGGGTCACTTCGCAAACACTCCCTAAACCCGAGATTGTACTGTATATCAGGCATGCTTGCAGAGATGTTATCTCCCTCTATTTTTAATTATACTCCATATATTATGAGTGAGAAGACCTTTTTTGAATGAAATTTCAGGGTTTTCGAAATTTATTGGGAAGGACATTCACAAATCAATCTGAAAAGGTATTTATTTTCGTTTTTCACTTTCACTTTCATCAATAATTTAATTGCTGGGTCATAAAAGTGACATCAAAATGATACTGCGTTTTACGTTAGAAAAATAACAGTTTAGCAGTAACTGAAAATTGCTTGTAATCCCTAAAGGAAGAAATGAAAGAGTTTGTATTTGCAAACTTTTCTGGGTGCGAAATTTCCGGCGACGAAATTATGTAAATTCGTACAACTTAATTTGGGGTAACTGTCAGACGAGAATTTCATACATAATACGCATCCTCTTTATCAAAATCAATTCTTGGGATGTGTGCTAGGCTGCACACATTTTAACACTTAATGAGGTAGCCAGGACACATTATTTTTTGAGTTTTGAGTTTTTTTTGGTATTTCATTTTGATTTTAGTTTAACACCATGATTTTATTTATATATACTATTTACAAAACTAACAAAAATATTTTGATTGATTCATTCCCAGAATTCTTGGGGTTGGAAATGGTGCCCGTTTGGAAAACGTGCACCGGTAGCAACGGTGATTCTTTCGTTGTCTTGTGCGAGTTTGTTGTTTTCGTTTTGTAGTTTAACCAACATTTGCTTGTTACCCTTGATGGTATTCTTGAGGTTATTGATCTTGACAATCAAATTTTCAATCATCATGAGTTTTTCATCTTTATTTTTGTTGTTGTTTGGAACCTAGAGAACAAAATTGAAAAACATATTCTTCATCATTGCAAAGTCTAGTCAGCAATCGGTTTTGTTTATTCATATGTCAGATCTGGTTAGATGCTTCTTTTACAATATCTTGTAGAAAATATGAATGATTAAACCATGATATCCCACCTGGGATATGCGAGTTACGACAAATTAGAACTTCAAATGCCCACTCATTAAAAACGATTTCTTATTCATATTAACCTTTTTCTTTTTTTCTTCACTTTCGTAAAAATTCTGACTGGGTCAGCAAGACAAAGGTATTTAATAGTGTACATTATTTCTGAAGATAACACTTACCATGCTTGGTTTCAAGAAAGATTTTTCGTTGTGTTGAAGGATCTTATCCTGAAATTAAGACCAAAGCAAGCAATTAATATTTTGGTTTTGTCTCTTCCTTGCCCTGGTATTAAAATCAAGGACAATCCTTGGTTCCTTGGGGCCGTCCATATAGTACGTACGCAAAGATTTTCCAAAAATTTGATACCCCCTCCCCCTTGTACGCAGAGAACAATAGAAATGATGTCATTTAAACAATAGATATACGCTTTTGCTAAACCCTCCTCTCCCCCCTTCACTGCGTACGTACTATATGGATGGCCCCTTTTGACAAATCAAGAACAAAACAAGGTACACCTTGGGAGCAAAAATCCCTGGATATCAGGGATAAACTGGAATGTACTGGAATTGCACTTGATTAAGAAAACTCTATCCTTGATTCTACTTAGCTTAGATTTTACAAGATTGGGCTGCTCCAGATTGTCCATAGTTTATACCTAATTTTTTTTTTCATTACTCTTAAAATTTAAGGGATAATCAAGTACACCCTGGTTGTCCATAGTGAAATTAGTTTTGTCCTTGATTTGACTACTAGGGTGGCCAATTCCTGTAGAGCCAAACAAAAAGGTTAAAAGGAAACAGATTTCAAAAAGTATGTAAACGAAAAGTGTCTATATGGCTGACATTGCAAAATATCAAGCTTCATATACCTTGTGTACAATGCCGAGTTGCTGTTTCAAAATCTTGTTTTTGTTTTTGGCTTGGACTAACGCTTCGTCAAGTTGTTTTTTGTTTGCGTTTAGACCGTCAATCTTTTCAACAAGTTTGTTGATCATTTGAAGTTTTTCGTTCTCTTGACTTTCTTTGTTAGCCTCTTCGTCTTGAGATGCAAACCAAGGGTGGTTGGCAATTTCGTTGATCGATGGACGATGTTGTGGTTCATATTTCAACATAGAAAGCAAGAAGTTTCGGCACTCTAAAATTGTAGAAAATGGAATTGTTTTATTGAGACAAAAAAGAATCGTCTTTTGCTTTAAGGATTTTGTCTGATTTGTTGGAAATGGTGAAGGATCAACCTAACATAACGTAACAATGATAAGAATTCAACTAGGGCAAAGTGAAAAAGAAAGAATTTTACCTGCAGAGAAAGTAGAATCTTTAAACCATGTTTTATGTGGATATTTTCCAGTCAATAGCCTGTACAAGATGACTTCACTAAAAGGAATAAGAAACAATTAGGTGATATATGCCTTTAATCTAAAATGCAACCTGGAGATTGGTAAATTTTCATTATTGGTAAATTTATTTATTGCCAAAGGCCACGTTTGTTGGATGATGTTGTTAATGTTTTCGTTCCACCTTAGAAGTTGTAAACATAATCGAGAAGAAAATCAACTTACAGACTGTAAATATCAGCTTTAAAGCCACAATACGGATCGTAACTTAAAAGCTGATAGCCACGGTCAACTTCTGGGGCTGTGTAGCCTGGTGTACCACAGTATTCATCGCATAACTGTCCTGGTTCGGAAGGGATAAATCCAAGACCAAAATCTAAAGTTGAACGGAAATTAGGTTTTAAAGATAAAACAACAAATTACAAAGTTGAATATTTAAACAGTGTCGTATTGTTGTTTTGACTTCATAATATAACTTGACGGAAAATTCAAACTCAGGCATGTCTAAAGACCCTCAAATCTTGCCATTTCTTACATCGATGTTTTGACAAACTACAAACGTTCATTCTTTTGGTAACAAATCTTGGTGTAAAACTTACCAGCAATCTTGGCAATGCCGTTTTGATCGATCAAAACATTTTGCAGTTTCAGATCGCTGAAAAAACAAGAATAATGAAAAATCTTTTAGTAAAAAGAAATCACTTTATTTATTGGTTGTTAAAAGTATACCCTCTATTGAGCTTCCCTAACAGATTTGTGGGGTGACAAGTATGTTTATGGAAAATATCTGGGACTTCTTTGACGTTTTAATACCTTAGGAAGACTGTTTAAAATGTTTTATTTTTTTCTAATTTCCAACATGTTTTTATCCAATTTCTATCTTTCTAGAACCTTACAGAGGTTGGACTGAACTGTGTCACCTTTCCACTTGTGTATACCTGGTACTCATTTTGCCGAGAAAGTGTTATACGTCTTATAATTGATTCAAACAAAGATATCTTACCGATGAGCAACGTTCTTTTGGTGGCATTGCTGCACACCAAGAACAATCTCTTTAAAAAATTTTGTTGTGTTCACATTCTTGTTGTTAAACATGTGATGCGCCAGGTCTCCAACGCTGCAAAACTCCATTACAAAATACACGTTCTCTTTTCCTTGGAAGAACTTCAGGAGTTGAACCTGTAATAAGATGTTTTAAATTCCTTCATAATTTATCCAAACAATAATTTTATATTATTATATTGGCATTTTTCGGGATTACGGCATTTTTATGGTGCTACACGTGTTGTATCTGGTGAGACAAAAAAGGTCGCAAAGTGAATTCTTTCTTTTCTAAAGACTCACCAATATCTACGGAATTTAGAATTGCTTTTCATTGGCCAAGGAAATTCATTTAAAGTCAGGGGCCAGGTAATTGTCGCTCAGTTTTTCACTTTTAGTTAAAAGAGTAAGGAGAGGCAATAGCCGCTTGTTCAATTTTTCGGTCTCATAAAAAGTATGAACATGAATGCGTACGTACATTCACTAAACATTTTTTTCTCGAAAGAAGAAATACTTACAACGTTGGAGGAACCTGAAAGGCTGATCATGCAATTCAGTTCGGTTTTAATTGTAACCATTCCGATGCTTTTCGGCATGATCTTAATGGCGACCTGCAATTGAAAAAGAGAGAGGAAATTATTATATTTTCAGCTATTTTGATTTGATATCGGAATCCCTTGATCTGAAGGAGGTTAGCAATTTTAGGGAAAGAGTGTGATTTCTTTTTGTAAAATAATTAGGCAGAGAGCCCCTCGACAAAATAAACACTTGATTAGATTTTTGAAAACTAATTCAGTCAAGAATGCATTTAAACAGAAAACAAGCAGGAATAAACCAGGTCAACTTACTTGGTCGCTGTGTCCTAAGGATCGGAGCCTTTTGGCGAGAGGATCGTTCGGAAGATCAAACTTAGCATATTTTGCTTGTTTAACCATTCCAAAGCCTCCCTCGCCTAGGCTCCGTCCTAGAACAAATCCATTCAATAGACAATCTTCGACTACAGTAAGAGCTACCATAGTGAATATTCAAACGTTTCAATATACTTTTTTTTACAATTAAATTCAGCTATCTTCTCAAAATGAGCAGATACAAATCCTTCAAGTCTATACAAGAAGGTGGTTTCGAAGAATGAAAAGAAAGTTTTTTGAAATTAGTTATCTACAATCAATTTTTTTTTATTTGACGTCAAATAATGTCTTTAGTGTCGTCAATTTCTAGAGAGACTTTTTCACAAAAATTTCTTCGTTACAAAAATTTCTCTGATTCTTTTATATAATTTTTTGTTATTTTCTGAATATTTTCTGAATATATTTTTGTAGCCCTTTAAGGCTACGCAATGGTTGCCGCAATAAATTGCCAGTTCAATTTACAGTATGTGACTCCAGAGCAATTTTTAGTACTTGAAAATCGGGACCGAGAAAAGCGGTCTTGGCCGCTCGCAGACGCTCTAACTGTTCGTTAGACCATTCCTCGTTCGTTAATGTTAATAGCGAATACATCAAAAAATTTCTTTTGTAAGGATGTCAACCTGTCCATTGAGGCTGGTCTTGGACTGGTCCAATTGTTGAAATAGACTCCTCAAAAAGTCCGCTAAATTAACTGAAATCGTAGCGACCTTTTGGTAAATTTTTACAAATAATTTACCAGACCTTAAAAGACCCTCTAAAGACCAGTCCTAAAATTGTTTTGGGGTTTTCAACAATAGGGTCATTCCCTGAAACTGTCAGCCACGATTGGAGAAAGTCTATGTCCGATTAAACCGCCTCTATGGGCGCTATGGGTCTAATGGCGGTATACAATCAAAAATGAGTGTGATGTAACGTACCCCTTCCTCTAGAATGGCCGAATAGGGGAATTTTCTACAGAGAAAAAACTCATTTTATAATAAAGTTACTGGTGTTTTCGAACATTACTGTCCGAAAACCATTTTTTCTAATATTGTCCATAAGTTGCGTAGTCTATGAATCCCTTTAGAGAGACTAGTACTAAACCGCAGAGGTTCGTATAAACCCTTTGTTAGCCTAATTACCACCCCCTCCCAACAGTAAATGAGAGACATACTTTCATGGGTATTCATTCAATGTATACGTGTAAATAATGCAGGTATATAAACATTCGCAAACGGAATCTTTTCCGATTTTGGGGAATCTGGGCCTTGTTTGTGAAAGTAAAATTGAGACAAGTTACTCTTTTCGAATCAGTCATGAATCATTTGGTTGAGGCCTGATTTATGGGGACTTAACTGTATCATTTGCTCTTCTCATTGATCGAATTTAAAAATTATTTGGATTCGTTTTAATTAATGTACCTAAAATTTCTTTGTCATTTTGAAAAATTCTTCGATGAAAATTTCCCCTATTCCGCCGGCAAAAGTCTTTAAATCAAACCATTTATTCTTGCAATTGAAGCAATTTTTTCATATCTATCATTTTTTTGCCCCCGAAAGCGGTCTTAACTCATTGAATGTCTGCATACCACCATTGTGGTAATCAGATTGTTACAGACTACATCCTAAAACACACATTTAAATATACCCTACCTTGGAGATGTCACAGCTGTCATTAAACGAATTTTTATAAAGCCTTAATAGTTGAAAAAGAAGAAACAAAATAACTTACTTGGTCGCTGTGT
Source organism: Clytia hemisphaerica (assembly GCF_902728285.1). Taxonomy (NCBI): domain Eukaryota; kingdom Metazoa; phylum Cnidaria; class Hydrozoa; order Leptothecata; family Clytiidae; genus Clytia; species Clytia hemisphaerica. Next base: position 167,120 of record NW_027103342.1, read on the forward strand.
CCCAAGGAACGGAGCCTATTGGCAAGAAAGTCATTCGGGCAATCGAATCTAGCGTACGACGCCTGTTTCACTTGTCCGAAGCCTCCCTCACCCAGGCTCCGTCCCAGAACAAATCCATGATGTAAGCACTCTTGTGCTTCAATAGCCATCATGATAATTTCAATATATCAATATAATTAACAAATTTCACTAACAATACTATTCTCACAAAATAATGAGAATAATCCTTCGAGCGTCTATTCTCAAAGGTGGGTCGAAATGATTTTTTTTTTTCTGCAGAAAATAGTCTTTTTATATCTAATCACTTTTTTTATTTGACGTCAATAATTCCAATAAGTGACGTCAATTTTCCAAAATCAATGATACTTATCTTTCGAGAAAAAGGTCCCAAACGGGCGATAAATTGATAAAAATGGTCAAATGAATCTATTGCAAGGTTATAACTTCTGATCCAAAAGATGAAAAATCAGAATAAGTATTTGAAATCAGTGAATGTTAAAGTTTCAGAAAGTGATACAATGAAATGTTTTGATCAAATAGAAAAAATCTTTACTTTTTTGGACCTATTTGGAGGTCCAATCAATTAACCCATGTCGATCTGTCCATCCGTCCGTCTGTTACCTGCTTTCCTTGCGATCGGCTCATTACAGTATTTTTTTTTCACTATGGTGATACCCAAAATGTGATGGAGCCCGACTTTCGAGAAAAAAAATTTTTGGGCAAATTTGGGCCTTATAAATAGGATTTTTAGGACCATATCTTTTCCGTGCATAGAAATTCCAATAAAACTGTTATCACTTTTCGATCCCGTAACCTGCTGTATTGGTATTTTCATGAAGTTTATAAAGGTCCCGAGTGCGTCAATGGGGGCAAATCTGCTGGTCTGTAAAATTTATCAAATTTTGCGACTTTCATAATGAAGAGTATTGACCTCAAATTTAAACATATAAACAAGTACAGATGTTGTGTAATTGATTTAATATGAAAATATACTGAAGAAAAAAAAAAGTAAGGTCCAAAAATTGCTGTTTATCTTCCTCGTGTCCCCACACCATTTTTCTTTCTACCAATAAAAGTGAAATCTGACTTTTGTCCCAGGGACAAAATCAGCGTGTCTTTTGGGTATTTTCCTCACTTGTCGTTCCATTAAACAAAAAAAGAAACCATGGGACACACACTCTTTTCTTGTGTTGGTGAGATAGAGCATGTTGCATTGCACCAACGCGGAAAAGAACTTATCGTGTCCCCAAGCCTTTAATATATTTTATTTATTTTCATAAGCTCTATTCTTACGTCATAGGTGCATAGTCATGTTCATTGAGTTTCAAGTCCGAACGGCTAGAGGCAAGATTCCTGGATCGGAAATGAAACCACTTATTTCTCATCCGAAATGCCCGCGCGTAGGTTTTACGCAAACGCCGGATTGAAACTAAAATTTATCGCTTCATTTCAAAATCGCGATTTATGCGCGTTTTGGATGGGAAATAACTGGCTTCAATTTCTCTTGCCTGAGACAGTTTAAAGTTTTCGGGCTTGAAACTCAATGGTCATGCTCGTTTAACACTAGGCTGCTTTTTCTTTCTTTGATTGGATGCGACGAAATTATGTAAATTCGTGCAACTTAATCTGGGGTAACTCTCAGACGGGAATTTCATACACCATACGTATCCCCTATATCAAAATCAAATTTGGGGATACGCGAAGTCTAGCTTAGAAAGAAAACATAATGGGGTAAATTGAACCAGGACACTATTATTTTTTGAGTTTTGAAGAGTTTTTGTTGGTATTTCATTTTAATTTTAGTTTAACACCGTGATTTTATTTATATACTATTTACAAAACTAACAAAGATGTTTTTGCTCGATTCATTCCCAGAGTTCTTGGGGTTGGAAATGATGTCCGTTTGGGAAACGTGAGCCGGTAGCAACGGTGATTTTTTTGTTGTCTTCCGCCAGTTTGTTGTTTTCATTTTGTAGTTTAACCAACATTTGCTTGTTGCCTTTGATGGCGTTCTTAAGGTTATTGATTTTGACAATCAAATTGTCAATCATCATGAGTTTTTCATCTTTATTTTTGTTGTTGTTTGGAACCTGCAGAAAAAAATTGAAAAATATATTCTTCATCGTTGCGAATGCTAGTCAGCAATCGATTTTGTTTATTGATCTGTTAGATCTGGTTACATACTTCTTTTAGAATATCTTGTTGAAAATATAAAAGATCAACCAGGGCGATATACTGACTCTTGTCCCACCTGGGATATACGAAATTAAGTCAAATTAGAACTTCAAATGCCCACTCGTTAAAAACGATTTCTCATTCATAGTAACCTTTTTTTCTTCACTTTCAAAAAGATTCTGACTGGGTCAGCAAGACAAAGGTATTTTATAGTGTGCATTATTTATGAAGATAATACTTACCATGCTTGGTTTCAAGATAGATTTTTCGTTGTTTTGAAGGATCTTATCCTGAAATTAAGACCAAAGCAAGTAATTAATATTTAGGTTTTTCTCCTTGGCTTTAAGAGCGCACCAACTTTTTATGCCTCAAAAAAAAACAAAAAACATTCACTTTCTGTTTCCCGTTTTGGTCATGAACTTTTCACCGTCCCCGAACGGGAAATAGAATTTTGTAAACAAAGCAGATTTTTGTTTCTCGATCGAGAAAAAGTTTTCGAATAGGGAAGCTTTTAATTGGGATTGTGGGAAGTATAATTAATAAGCGATTACCCTGTGGATTTCTTAACTACCTGGTGAATATTATTTATTTTTCCTCCTTTACAAGAGGGACAGTAAACTTTCTACAGGCATTTCTGCAGTGCTCAGAGGCCACTTTCCCGATCAAGAAACTGGTTAACTTCCCGATTCTGAAAGTCTAGCCATTTCGGGAAGTTTTCCACCTTCCCTTCCCAAAATATTTCCCGTTAAGACAATAGTTGCCTTTTCCATGTAGTGGTCCCGACTGAAAAAGATTAAAAGGAAATAGATTTTAAATCGTATGTAAACGACAAGTGTCCATGGCTGACATTACAAAAAAATTAAGCTTTAATGAAATCAATTTCGTGTACCTTGTGTACAATGCCGAGTTTCTGCTTCAAAACCTTGTTTTTGTTTTTGGCTTGGACCAACGCTTCGTCAAGTTGTTTTTTGTTTGCGTTTAGACCTTCCAATGTTTTAACAAGTTTGTGGATCATTTGAAGTTTTTCAGCCTCTTGATTTTCTTTCTTAGTCTCTTCGTCTTGAGATGCAAACCAAGGGTGGTTGGCAATTTCGTTGATCGATGGACGATGTTGTGGTTCATGTTTCAACATAGAAAGCAAGAAGTTTCGGCACTCTAAAATTGTAGAAAATGGAATTGTTTTATTGAGAGACAAAACAGAATCGTCTTTTGCTTTAATGTTTTTGGCAGTGTTTGATTTGTTGGAAATGGTGTAGGATCAACCTAACATAACATAACAATGATAAGAATTCAACTAGAACAAACTCAAGAAGAAAGAATATTACCTGCAGAGAAAGTAGAATCTTTAAACCATGTTTTATGTGGATATTTTCCCGTCAATAGCCTGTACAAGATGACTCCACTAAAAGGAATAAGAAACAATTAGGTGATACATGCCTTGAATCTAAAATGCAACCTGGAGATTGGTAAATTTTTATTTTTGGTAAATTTGAAATTCAGTGATTATCAAAGGCCACGTTAGTTGGACGATGTTTTTGATGTTTTCGTTCCAGCTTAGAAGTTCAAATAACTAGAGGGATGAAGCATACATAGCCTAAATGTTTAGATACTCAGATAGGTAAGCAATTCTTTTTTCATTTGACATCGATTATCAAATTCACATATTTTAAATTGTAAACATAATCGAGAAGAAAATCAACTTACAGACTGTAAACATCAGCTTTAAAGCCACAATACGGATCGTAACTTAAAAGCTGATAGCCTCGGTCAACTTCTGGGGCTGTGTAGCCTGGTGTACCACAGTATTCATCGCATAACTGTCCTGGTTCGGAAGGGATAAATCCAAGACCAAAATCTAAAGTTGAACGGAAATTAGGTTTTAAAGATAAAACAACAAATTACAAAGTTGAATATTTAAACAGTGTCGTATTGTTGTTTTAACTTCATAATATAACTTGACGGAAAATTCAAACTCAGGCATGTCTAAAGACCCTCGAATCTTGCCATTTCTGTCAACAATGTTTTGACATGCTACAAACGTTCATTCTTTTGGTAACAAATCTTGGTGTAAAACTTACCAGCAATCTTGGCAATGCCGTTTTGATCGATCAAAACATTTTGCAGTTTCAGATCGCTGAAAAAACAAGAATAACGAAAAATCTTTTAGTAAAAAGAAATCACTTTATTTATTGGTTAAAAGTATACTCTCTATTGAGCTTCCCTAACAGATTTGTGGGGTGACAAGTATGTTTATGGAAAATATCTGGGACTTCTTTGACGTTTTAATACCTTAGGAAGACTGTTTAAAATGGTTTATTTTTTTCTAATTTCCAACATATTTTTATCCAATTTCTATCTTTCTAGAACCTTACAGAGGTTGGACTGAACTGTGTCACCTTTCCACTTGTGTATACCTGGTACTCATTTTGCCGAGAAAGTGTTATACGTCTTATAATTGATTCAAACAAAGATATCTTACCGATGAGCAACGTTCTTTTGGTGGCATTGCTGCACACCAAGAACAATCTCTTTAAAAAATTTTGTTGTGTTCACATTCTTGTTGTTAAACATGTGATGTGCGAGGTCTCCAACGCTGCAAAACTCCATTACAAAATACACGTTCTCTTTTCCTTGGAAGAACTTCAGGAGTTGAACCTGTAATAAGATGTTTTAAATTCCTTCATAATTTATCCAAACAATAATTTTATATTATTATATTGGCATTTTTCGGGATTACGGCATTTTTATGGTGCTACACGTGTTGTATCTGGTGAGACAAAAAAGGTCGCAAAGTGAATTCTTTCTTTTCTAAAGACTCACCAATATCTACGGAATTTAGAATTGCTTTTCATTGGCCAAGGAAATTCATTTAAAGTCAGGGGCCAGGTAATTTTCGCTCAGTTTTTCACTTTTAGTTAAAAGAGTAAGGAGAGGCAATAGCCGCTTGTTCAATTTTTCGGTCTCATAAAAGTATGAACATGAATGCGTACGTACATTCACTAAACATTTTTTTCTCGAAAGAAGAAATACTTACAACGTTGGAGGAACCTGAAAGGCTGATCATGCAATTCAGTTCGGTTTTAATTGTAACCATTCCGATGCTTTTCGGCATGATCTTAATGGCGACCTGCAATTGAAAAAGAGAGAGGAAATTATTATATTTTCAGCTATTTTGATTTGATATCGAAATCCCTTGATCTGAAGGAGGTTAGCAATTTTAGGGAAAGAGTGTGATTTCTTTTTGTAAAATAATTAGGCAGAGAGCCCCTCGACAAAATAAACACTTGATTAGATTTTTGAAAACTAATTCAGTCAAGAATAACTTTAAACAGAAAACAAGCAGGAATAAACCAGGTCAACTTACTTGGTCGCTGTGTCCTAAGGATCGGAGCCTTTTGGCGAGAGGATCGTTCGGAAGATCAAACTTAGCGTATTTTGCTTGTTTAACCATTCCAAAGCCTCCCTCACCTAGGCTCCGTCCTAGAACAAATCCATTCAATAGACAATCTTCGACTATAGTAAGAGCTACCATAGTGAAGATTCAAACGTTTCAATATACTTTTTTTTACAATTATATTCAACTATCTTCTCAAAATGAGCAGATACAAATCCTTCAAGTCTATACAAGAAGGTGGTTTCGAAGAATGAAAAGAAAGTTTTTTGAAATTAGTTATCTACAATCAATTTTTTTTTATTTGACGTCAAATAATGTCTTTAGTGACGTCAATTTCTAGAGAGACTTTTTCACAAAAATTTCTTCGTTACAAAAATTTCTCTGATTCTTTTATATAATTTTTTGTTATTTTCTGAATATTTTCTGAATATATTTTTGTAGCCCTTTAAGGCTACGCAATGGTTACCGCAATAAATTGCCAGTTCAATTTACAGTACGTGACTCCAGAGCAATTTTTAGTACTTGAAAATCGGGACCGAGAAAAGCGGTCTTGGCCGCTCGCAGACGCTCTAACTGTTCGTTAGACCATTCCTCGTTCGTTAATGTTAATAGCGAATACATCAAAAAATTTCTTTTGTAAGGATGTCAACCTGTCCATTGAGGCTGGTCTGGGACTGGTCTAATTGTTGAAATAGACTCCTCAAAAAGTCCGCTAAATTAACTGAAATCGTAGCGACCTTTTGGTAAATTTTTACAAATAATTTACCAGACCTTAAAAGACCCTCTAAAGACCAGTCCTAAAATTGTTTTGGGGTTTTCAACAATAGGGTCATTCCCTGAAACTGTCAGCCACGATTGGAGAAAGTCTATGTCCGATTAAACCGCCTCTATGGGCGCTATGGGTCTAATGGCGGTACATACAATCAAAAATGAGTGTGATGTAACGTACCCCTTCCTCTAGAATGGCCGAATAGGGGAATTTTCTACAGAGAAAAAACTCATTTTATAATAAAGTTACTGTTGTTTTCGAACATTACTGTCCGAAAACCATTTTTTCGAATATTGTCCATAAGTTGTGTAGTCTATGAATCCCTTTAGAGAGACTAGTACTAAACCGCAGAGGTTCGTATAAACCCTTTGTTAGCCTAATTACCACCCCCTCCCAACAGTAAATGAGAGACATACTTTCATGGGTATTCATTCAATGTATACGTGTAAATAATGCAGGTATATAAACATTCGCAAACGGAATCTTTTCCGATTTTGGGGAATCTGGGCCTTGTTTGTGAAAGTAAAATTGAGAGAAGTTACTCTTTTCGAATCAGTCATAAATCATTTGGTTGAGACCTGATTTATGGGGATTTAACTGTATCATTTGCTCTTCTCATTGATCGAATTTAAAAATTATTTGGATTCGTTTTAATTAATGTACCTAAAATTTCTTTGTCATTTTGAAAAATTCTTCGATGAAAATTTCCCCTATTCCGCCGGCAAAAGTCTTTAAATCAAACCATTTATTCTTGCAATTGAAGCAATTTTTTCATATCTATCATTTTTTTGCCCCCGAAAGCGGTCTTAACTCATTGAATGTCTGCATACCACCATTGTGGTAATCAGATTGTTACAGACTACATCCTAAAACACACATTTAAATATACCCTACCTTGGAGATGTCACAGCTGTCATTAAACGAATTTTTATAAAGCCTTAATAGTTGAAAAAGAAGAAACAAAATAACTTACTTGGTCGCTGTGTCCCAAGGAACGGAGCCTATTGGCAAGAAAGTCATTCGGGCAATCGAATCTAGCGTACGACGCCTGTTTCACTTGTCCGAAGCCTCCCTCACCCAGGCTCCGTCCCAGAACAAATCCATGATGTAAGCACTCTTGTGCTTCAATAGCCATCATGATAATTTCAATATATCAATATAATTAACAAATTTCACTAACAATACTATTCTCACAGAATAATGAGAATAATCCTTCGAGCGTCTATTCTCAAAGGTGGGTCGAAATGATAATTTTTTTTTCTGCAGAAAATAGTCTTTTTATATCTAATCACTTTTTTTATTTGACGTCAATAATTCCAATAAGTGACGTCAATTTTCCAAAATCAATGATACTTATCTTTCGAGAAAAAGGTCCCAAACGGGCGATAAATTGATAAAAATGGTCAAATGAATCTATTGCAAGGTTATAACTTCTGATCCAAAAGATGAAAAATCAGAATAAGTATTTGAAATCAGTGAATGTTAAAGTTTCAGAAAGTGATACAATGAATTGTTTTGATCAAATAGAAAAAATCTTTACTTTTTTGGACCTATTTGGAGGTCCAATCAATTAACCCATGTCGATCTGTCCATCCGTCCGTCTGTTACCTGCTTTCCTTGCGATTGGCTCATTACAGTATTTTTTTTTCACTATGGTGATACCATGAACATATAAACGACTGGACGTCTATCTTTTATTGTTTCTTTGAAGCGAGCTTCGTTGCCGCTTGTATTTCAAAATTGGTATGAAAAATCCGACAATATGTCCGTCATAATTTTATTTCTTTGAAATACTTAGGTAAAAGGATTGATAGAGCTTGAACATTACTCCTAATGCACAAAAAAGTTATTTTCGAATTTTTTCACAAGTTTGCAATATTTTATCAACATTTTCAACTCTAAAATGCAGAATTTCAACTGCGTGTATACTTTTGAATCCCTTTTGTCACTCAAATAATTTTTTTTATGACTTGAAAAAAATAGCTTGCCAAAGTTGAGAGCCTGTTTCATAAGAAAATCGAAATTAGAATGTGACACTCTCTAAAATTATTAGACACTTTTAAGTCAAAATTTAGAAATATTAGTCGGAGTTTTAACAAGCTGACGATGATTTTGCCTCTGTTATCTTTGTTATGATATAGATAAACGACTTGAGAAGAGTAGAACAACAGAGACTTTTGTCGAAGTTTTGACGTTGTTAGCAAGGTATTCCCAAGTGGTATATCATCAAAATCTATTGTTTAATTTTATGTTTTTAACGAGGCGGCAACGAAGCTAGCAGCCTTTTCTACAAAAAGACAAAAGTGATGGATGTCCAGTCGTTTATATGTTCATGGTGATACCCAAAATGTGATGGAGCCCGACTTTCGAGAAAAAAAATTTTTGGGCAAATTTGGGCCTTATAAATAGGATTTTTAGGACTACATCTTTTCCGTGCATAGAAATTCCAATAAAACTGTTATCACTTTTCGATCCCGTGACCTGCTGTATTGGTATTTTCATGAAGTTTATAAAGGTCTCGAGTGCGTCAATGGGGGCAAATCTGCTGGTCTGTAAAATTTATCAAATTTTGCGACTTTCATAATGAAGAGTATTGACCTCAAATTTAAACATATAAACAAGTACAGATGTTGTGTAATTGATTTAATATGAAAATATACTGAAGAAAAAAAAAAGTAAGGTCCAAAAATTGCTGTTTATCTTCCTCGTGTCTCCACACCATTTTTCTTTCTACCAATAAAAGTGAAATCTGACTTTTGTCCCGTGTCTTTTGGGTATTTTCCTCACTTGTCGTTCCATTAAACAAAAAAAGAAACCATGGGACACACACTCTTTTCTTGTGTTGGTGAGATAGAGCATGTTGCATTGCACCAACGCGGAAAAGAACTTATCGTGTCCCCAAGCCTTTAATATATTTTATTTATTTTCATAAGCTCTATTCTTACGTCATAGGTGCATAGTCATGTTCATTGAGTTTCAAGTCCGAACGGCTAGAGGCAAGATTCCTGGATCGGAAATGAAACCACTTATTTCTCATCCGGAATGCCCGCGCGTAGGTTTTACACAAACGCCGGATTGAAACTAAAATTTATCGCTTCATTTCAAAAACGCGATTTATGCGCGTTTTGGATGGGAAATAACTGGCTTCAATTTCTCTTGACTGAGACAGTTTAAAGTTTTCGGGCTTGAAACTCAATGGTCATGCTCGTTTAACACTAGGCTGCTTTTTCTTTCTTTGATTGGATGCGACGAAATTATAAAATTCGTGCAACTTAATCTAGGGTAACTCTCAGACAGGAATTTCATACACCATACGTATCCCCTATATCAAAATCAATTTTGGGGATACGCGAAGTCTAGCTTAGAAAGAAAACATAATGGGGTAAATTGAACCAGGACAGATTATTTTTTGAGTTTTGAAGAGTTTTTGTTGGTATTTCATTTTGATTTTAGTTTAACACCGTGATTTTATTTATATACTATTTACAAAACTAACTGTTTTTGCTCGATTCATTCCCAGAGTTCTTGGGGTTAGAAATGATGTCCGTTTGGGAAACGTGAGCCGGTAGCAACGGTGATTTTTTTGTTGTCTTCCGCCAGTTTGTTGTTTTCATTTTGTAGTTTAACCAACATTTGCTTGTTGCCTTTGATGGCGTTCTTAAGGTTATTGATTTTGACAATCAAATTGTCAATCATCATGAGTTTTTCATCTTTATTTTTGTTGTTGTTTGGAACCTGCAGAAAAAAATTGAAAAATATATTCTTCATCGTTGCGAAGGCTAGTCAGCAATCGATTTTGTTTATTGATCTGTTAGATCTGGTTACATACTTCTTTTAGAATATCTTGTTGAAAATATAAAAGAATCAACCAGGGCGATATACTGACTCTTGTCCCACCTGGGATATACGAAATTAAGTCAAATTAGAACTTCAAATGTCCACTCGTTAAAAACGATTTCTCATTCATAGTAACCTTTTTTTTTCTTCACTTTCAAAAAGATTCTTACTGGGTCAGCAAGACAAAGGTATTTTATAATGTGCATTATTTATGAAAATAACACTTACCATGCTTGGTTTCGAGATAGATTTTTCGTTGTGTTGAAGGATCTTATCCTGAAATTAAGACCAAAACAAGTAATTAATATTTTGCTTTTTCTCCTTGGCTTTAAGACCGCGCCAACTTTTTATGCCTAAAAAAACAGTCAGTTTCTGTTTCCCGTTTTGGTCATGAACTTTTCACCGTCCCCGAACGGGAAATAGAATTTTTGTAAACAAAGCAGATTTTTGTTTCTCGATCGAGAAAAAGTTTCCGAATAGGGAAGCTTTTAATTGGGATTGTGGAAAGTATAATTAAGAAGCGATTACCCGGTGGATTTCTTAACTACTTGGTGAATATTCTTTATTTTTCGTCCTTTACAAGAGGGACAAGTTTTAAACTTTCCACAGGAATTTCTGCAGTGCTCAGAGGCCACTTTCCCGATCGGGTAATTGGTTAACTTTCCGATTTGGAAAGTTTAGCTATTTCGGGAAGTTTTCCAATTTCCCTTCCCGAAATTTTTCCCGTTAAGGCAATAGTTGCCTTTTCCATGTAGATGTCCCGACTGAAAAAGATTAAAAGGAAATAGATTTTAAATCGTATGTAAACGACAAGTGTCCATGGCTGACATTACAAAAAATTAAGCTTTAATGAACTCAACTTCGTGTACCTTGTGTACAATGCCGAGTTTCTGCTTCAAAACCTTGTTTTTGTTTTTGGCCTGAACTAACGCTTCGTCAAGTTGTTTTTTGTTTGCGTTTAGACCGTCAATCTTTTCAACAAGTTTGTTGATCATTTGAAGTTTTTCAGCCTCTTGATTTTCTTTGTTAGTCTCTTCGTCTTGAGATGCAAACCAAGCGTGGTTGGCAATTTCGTTGATCGATAGACGATGTTGTGGGTCATATTTCAACATAGAAAGCAAGAAGTTTCGGCATTCTAAATTGTAGAAAATAGAATTGTTTTATTGAGAGACAAAAAAGAATCGTCTTTTGCTTTAAGGGTTTTTGACTGTGTTTGATTTGTTGGAAATGGTGCAGGATCAACCTAACATAACATAACAATGATAAGAATTCAACTAGAACAAACTCAAGAAGAAAGAATATTACCTGCAGAGAAAGTAGAATCTTTAAACCATGTTTTATGTGGATATTTTCCAGTCAATAGCCTGTACAAGATGACTCCACTAAAAGGAATAAGAAACAATTAGGTGATATATGCCTTGAATCTAAAATGCAACCTGAAGATTGGTAAATTTTTATTATTAGTAAATTTGAAATTTAGTGATTGTCAAAGGCCACGTTTGTTGGACGATGTTTTTGATGTTTTCGTTCCAGCTTAGAAGTTGTAAACATAATCGAGAAGAAAATCAACTTACAGACTGTAAACATCAGCTTTAAAGCCACAATACGGATCGTAACTTAAAAGCTGATAGCCTCGGTCAACTTCTGGGGCTGTGTAGCCTGGTGTACCACAGTATTCATCGCATAACTGTCCTGGTTCGGAAGGGATAAATCCAAGACCAAAATCTAATATTGAACGGAAATTAGGTTTTAAAGATAAAGCAATTATATCGAAATTGCAAAATCGGATATTTAAACGAGTGTCGTATTATTGTTTTAACTTCATAATATAACTTGACAGAAAATTCAAACTCAGGCATGCCTATAGACCCTCAAATCTTTCCATTTCTGCCATCGATGTTTTGACAAACGTTCATTCTTTTGGTAACAAATCTTGGTGTAAAACTTACCAGCAATCTTGGCAATGCCATTTTGATCGATCAAAACATTTTGCAGTTTCAGATCGCTGAAAAAACAAGAATAACGAAAAATCTTTTAATAAATAGAAAATGTCACTGGTTGTATAAAGTATACTCTATACTCTCTCTAGAGCTTTCCTAACAGATTTGTGGGATGACGAGTATGTTTATGGAAAGTATATTGGACGTCTTTGACGTTTCAATGCCTTTGGAAGGACTTTTTCAAAATGTTTTCATAGACCTTTTCATAAGGTTACGTCACGGACATCACTTGCCTCGTATTCAAATAATTACCATGATGATTATGTCTCTTCAGACATTAAATGACTTTTTTATGAGTAGAAAGTAGTTTTAATGGTCGAGTTAATCACCATAGCAATTATTTCAAAACGAGGCAAGTGATGTTCGTAACGTAATTTAAGTAAAGGTTTATTTCCATCAAGTTTTTATCTAATTTTTATCATCAAATTTGATTTCAAGAACTTTACATAGGCTCGACTGAACTGTGTAACCTTTCCACTTGTATATACATAGTACTCATTTTGTCGAGCAAAATATTATAATTGATTCAAACAAAGATATCTTACCGATGAGCAACGTTCTTTTGGTGGCATTGCTGCACACCAAGAACAATATCTTTAAAAAATTTTGTTGTGTTCACATTCTTGTTGTTAAACATGTGATGTGCCAGGTCTCCACCGTTGCAAAACTCCATTACAAAATACACGTTCTCTTTTCCTTGGAAAAATTTCAGGAGTTGAACCTATAATAAGATGTTTTAAATTCCTTCATAATTTTTCAAAACAATAATGTTATATTATTATACTGTAGGCATTTTTCGGGATTGCGGCATTTTTTTGGCGCTACACGTGTTGTATCGGGTGACACAAAAAAAGGTCGCAAAGTGAATTCTTTCTTTTCTGAAGACTCACCAATATCTACGGAATTTAGAATGCTTTTCATTGGCCAAGAAAAGCCATTTGAAGTCAGGGGTCCAGTAATTGTTACTCAGTTTTTTACTTTTAGTTAAAAGAGTAAGGAGAGGCAATAGCCGCTTGGTCAATTTTTCGGTCTCATAAAAAGTATGAACCTGTATGAACATGAATGCGTACATTCACTAAACATTTTTTTCTCGAAATAAGAAATACTTACAACGTTGGAGGAACCTGAAAGGCTGATCATGCAATTCAGTTCGGTTTTAATTGTAATCATTCCGATGCTTTTCGGCATGATCTTAATGGCGACCTGCAATTGAAAAAGAGAGAAAAAGTATTATATTTTCAGCTATTTTGATTTGATACCGTTATCACTTGATCTGAAGGAGGTTAGCAATTTTAGGGAAAGAGTGTGATTTCTTTTTGTAAAATAATTAGCCAGAGAGCCCCTCGACAAAATAAACACTTGATTAGATTTTTGAAAATTAATTCAGTCAAGAATGCATTTAAACAGAAAACAAGCAGGAATAAACCAGGTCAACTTACTTGGTCGCTGTGTCCTAAGGATCGGAGCCTTTTCGCGAGAGGATCGTTCGGGAGATCAAACTTAGCGTATTTTGCTTGTTTAACCATTCCAAAGCCTCCCTCGCCTAGGCTCCGTCCTAGAACAAATCCATTCAATAGACAATCTTCGACTATAGTAAGAGCTACCATAGTGAAGATTCAAACGTTTCAATATACTTTTTTTTCACAATTATATTCAACTATCTTCTCAAAATGAGCAGAGACAAATCCTTCAAGTCTAAGCAAGAAGGTGGGTTCGAAGAATGAAACATAAAAGTTTTTGTAAACAGTTATCTGCAATTTTTTTATTTGACGTCAAATAATGTTTTTAGTGATGTCAATTTCTTAGAGACACTTTTTCACAAAAATTTCTTCGTTACAAAAAATTTCTCTGATTCTTGTATTTATAATTATTTGTTATTTTCTAAATTTGACTATTTTTGTAGCCCTTTAAGGCTACGCAATGGTTGCCACAATAAATTACCAATTCGATTTATAGTATGTGACTCCCGAGCAATTTTTAGTACGCAGACTCTCTAACTGCTCGTTAGACCATTCCTTGCTCGTTTGTGTTTATTAGTAGCGAATATATCAAAAAGTTTCTTTTGTAAGGATGTCAACCTGTCAGTTGGTCTCTGGGATCGGTCCAACTGTTGAAATAGACGCCTCGAAGAGACCGCTAAATTAACTAACTCGTAGCGACGAGTCATTTACCGGACCTTAAAAGACCCAGTCCTGAAAATTTCTTTGGGGATTCCAACCATAGGGACATTCCCTGAACCTTTTAGCCACGATTGGAGAAAGTCTATGCCTGATTATACCGCCTCTATTGGTCCATAATGGCAGTATACAATCAAAAATAAGCGTGAATAGCCAAATATAGGGGAATTGTCTACAGAAAGAAAACTCAGTTTTATAATAAAGTTACTGTTGTTTTCGAACATTACGGTCTGTAAACCATATTTACGAATATTGTTCGCCCATCTGTTGTGTATAGTCTATGAATCCCTTTAGAGAGACTGGTACTAAACCGCAAAGGCTTGCATAAACCCTTTGTTAGCCTAATTACCACCCCTCCCAACAGTAAATGAGAGATATACTTTTATCAGTATTCATTCAATATATACGTGTAAATAACGCAGGCATATAAACGTTTGCAAACGGTATCTTTCCCGATTGTGGGGAATCTGGGCCCAAATTGTGAAAGTAAAATTGAGGGATGTTACTCTTTTCGAATCAGTCATGAGTCATTTGGTTGAGGTTCAATTTTCTGGGTACTTAACTGTATCATTTGCTCATTTCATTTATTTATTGAAATTATAAATTATCTGGATTCGTTTTAATTAATGTACCTAAAATTTCATTTGAGAAATCCTTCAATTAAAATTTTCCCTATCCCGCCGATAAAGTCTTTTTTATTAATGAAATCATTTATTCTTGAAATTTAAACGATGTTTTCATATCCGTCTTTTTATTTTGCCCCCGAAACTTAACTTATTGAATGTCTGCATACCACCATTGTGCAAATTATATTGTTTCAGACTACATCCTAAAACACCTATTTAGATATTTTCCGCCGTCGAGATGTCGCACCTGACAAGCTTTTTTGTTTTTTTTATAAAGCATATGGTTAACCCTATTGGGCCTAGGGGGGGGGGCTCTTTCTGTTCGGAGGTCAAACTATTGGTAATAGCTCCTAAAAAAATAGAGCTTTTGCTGTGAAATTTTCTGTAAATTCCTAACTTTTATTTAGCTTTAAAATGAAAAAAATTTGACACCTAAATATTTTCACACCTTGAACATGATGACATTTCTGACAGTAAGGTGTCACAAAAATTGACACTTTTCCAATACAAATTTATTTTCAATGTCAAATATATTGTTTAAACCGTAATTTATTGAATATTTAGGATAAAATAAGAATTTTAAACTCAGGCAACTTTTTTCTAAAGCCTTTGTTAGAATACAATAGCTATTTATAAGAACAAAGGAAATTTTCGGTTTTTGCTCACTTTGGGCATGATGAGTGACGTCATCAAAAAAAAAATTTGTCAAAAGTTACCTTACGTCACAAGGATCTTGTGTGCCAAATTTCATCCAAAAAGACCCACTAGATCAAAAGTTAAGGGGTGGTACAGGAAAAGCCCCCACCCCTAGTTCTGAACCGCCCCTAAAAGCCTGGTTGAATAGGGTTAAAGAAGAATAAACAAAATAACTTACTTGGTCACCGTGTCCCAAGGAACGGAGCCTATTGGCAAGAGAGTCATTCGGGCAATCGAATCTAGCGTACGACGCCTGTTTCACTTGTCCGAAGCCTCCCTCACCAAGACTCCGCCCCAGAATAAATCCATAATGTAAACACTCTTGTGCTTCAATAGTCATCATGATAATTTCAATATATCAATATAATTAACAAATTTCACTAACAATTCTATTCTCTCAAAATAATGAGAATAATCCTTCGAGCTTCTATTCTCAAAGGTGGGTCGAAATGATAATTTTCTTTCCGCAGAAAATGGTCTTTTTATATCACTTTCTTTATTTGACGTCAATAATTTTCTAAAAAGTGACGTCAATTTTCTAAAATCAATCATCTTTTGACAAAAAAGTTCCAAACGGGCGATAAAATTGATAAAATAAAACTATTGCAAGGTTATAACTTTTGATCCAAAAGATGAAAAATTGGAATGAATATTTGAAATCAGCCGGGGTTAAATTTTTGGGAAATTATACAATAGGTCAAATAAATTACCCCCATTTCTGTTAGTCTGTCCCTCTTTCTGATACCAGCTTTCCTTGCGATTTGCTTATTAGTTTTTTTTTTGCACTATGGTGATACCCAAAATGTGAGCCCGATTTTCGAGGAAAAAACTTTTTGGGCAAATTTGGACCTAAAAATAGGTTTTTTAGGACTAAGTACGAAATCGCTGCATAGTTTTTTCTTAAAATTTGCACAAAGATGGGTTGCAAGGAAATTCCCCTTCACCGTCTACAGGGAAATTACGCTACAATGTTTTATTTAATGTCCTATATTAGTTGACATTTCCTGATTTGTATCACTTGCTTGGAGAGTGCTGTTGAGACTTGAGACGGTGATAAATAATGATAATTCCATTGAAAGCTTTATCGTTTTGATCCAGTAATCTGGTATTTTACAGACCAGCAGCTATTAAAGGGTTAAGTGTAAATGCTTATTAATATCAAAATCAACCTCTCAAACTATTATTTAAAGGATGTATCATGATAAGAAATGCTATGAACTTGTTTTTTTTTTAGTCAGTGTTTTCTTTCTATTGTTGCCATTTTTCCCAGTTTTCTTATTATATCAATCTTCAGGTGTAGCTTGTTCGAAATTACAATGCTAAAAATTACTTTTTTCTTTCTTCAGCTCGAATGCGTAAAAGCATTTTCATCGGCCACCAATGTTGTTTTGTTTGAAGAAATGTTTTGTCATTCTAAAGATGGCGATAAGGTAACATTAGTAATGGACACTAATATCCGAACTGAAGGCTAGAAGACCATCTCCTACATATGATTTGAAGCTTCTTTCTTTACATAAGTTGTGGGCCGCCTTTTTCATTCAATTGCTATATGATTTAAGTAACCAGATTTTTGAAAAAGTTCCAAACGAAAACAAAAGTAAAGAAATTCCTTATCCGAAACACGTGACATTAATCATCTTCTCTTGCCTGGGAAAAGCATGAGATCCCTCTCTAACCTTCAGATATGTAAAATTAGGTAACACTTGTAATTCTTAATTTACAACCTCTCCCAAGAGGTGAACATACCAGTTAAACTTGTCAAATCTTTTGTCAAAAAAAATTTGTAACGTCCCATTGATTCAATGAAAATTGAAGCATTCGACTCGAGCAGGATATTCCGTGTAATAACTTAATATCTCCTTCAATCTGAAGCCATTCATTATCAATTACTGTCGTACCCAAGCTAAAAGTATAAGTAATAAAGTATTTCTGCATATTTATAATGGCTTGTCAATATTGTCTTTTTGTTTCTACAGAAATATGCTGAGCTCTTTTCCAATATACTCTACGAATGTGTCAGACAAGAAAAGCTGGATGTGTTAAATCGATATCTGGCCATCGAAAAGGTTTGGGATGAAAATTATTTAAAGATCTTACATTGGAAGTTAATAATAAGACAAAAGTTTTTTCTTCTGTATTCTAAAACTTGAGACTTGAACGTAACTCGATTTTAAAAACTAGTTGGACAAAAAACTTTGATATTTTTGCTCAGAACGATGAAAACAAAGTTGCATACCAAAGATTTTTTAAACCATTTGGGTTACCCCTTTAATGAACCAAAGATTGGCCGTTTGATGATTCAATTATCTTAAAACTATTTTTCTTACAGATCATACGAGATATTGAAAACAATAGACTATCGGTGTATGATTTCCAACAACTCCGTCTGCTTTTCTCTTACTATAACAATACTCATCACAAACTATTGAAGATGAACTATGTTTCAAAGGTATACTATTGTTTCTCTTCACTTTTATTCATGGGGATTGACGGTGTGGTGGTATTAGCCTTTTCTCCGAATTAATTTTTGTTGTCGGGTTTGACGGTGATTTGAGAAAAATGTGTAGGTATTTCGTCGTCGGCGACCTTTTTGTGCCCCAAACTAGATGCAGGGTTCTCGTTGGTCAAGGAATTGCTTTAAAAGGGGAGATACTGACAATTCTTGGAGGAAACTTCTTCGAAATTTAAAAAAATTCAAAATAATATGTTGGCTCTTGAGCTGGAATTGTCTATCTAAGAATCTACAAGCTAAATTGGTGATGTAAAATTAAGGCTTGCACCGGCGAGTTCACTAAAACTATTATAACTTCCAAATTGTTTGAAATGGTCAGAAACCATACCAGAGTTGAATGAACCTTTTACTGGCATCGCTTATTTCATTTTGAAACTGGAGAGTGAAGATCCAAGTTTCTATTTTCGTATTTTTAATCTTTGGCATGCTGTGTTCTTAATATTTTTCAACTTTTTATTTCATGATTTCTTGAAGACTCCGTTGATCAGTGGTTTGTATATGATGCAATGTCGAATCCGATGTGAAAACCAATTCCAAAAGATTGAAAATCTTGGTAAGTTTCTTTAGTTCTCAAACTTTTACTTCTGATCTCGAATCTTGATGGTAACTGATTGTCAAATGGAAATCAATCTCGGTAACTTTCAGACGAGTTAAACTAAGGTTAAGCCTTCAGTTGCTATTGGTAACCAAAAAAAGACCTCTCTCAGATTCTAGATTCTAGATAAGAAGTAAAAGTTGAGCACTAAGCTCCAATTTTCTAAATTATTCATCTTTGAAAGGGAAGCAAATACATTATCTGATATATGAATGGCCCAATATGGTGGATTGGCGGCTGCCCATGCTAAAGCTCTAAAGTAGTGGGTCAATTTCCCATCGGAGAGGAATTTTAGTCGGCCCTTGATGTGCCGCATCCCCAGTCGGGTCCAACTAACCTTGTTCGTAAAGCTAAAGATATTTCGGTTGGACCCGTCAGTCTCCAAAAACTAGGGTGAGTTACCAGACCTCCCGCTGCAAAATCCTTGAGGCGCTCTTGCAAAATTCCGTAACATAAACCTTCCAGATATTGAAAACTTTCCCGACCTTCAGAGCTTTAGCGTGTCGGGTGAAGTTTCTGCATCTGGGTGCCAGATAAGCAAAGACCTTTCATTTAACCTTTTGCTCACACATCATTTTTTTTAAAGAAAAGAAAAAAAACGAGGACAAATTTTGATAAATTCTTTTGATATTTCTGCATCGTCAGCATTAGAGGCGCTCTGCATTTCCATATCTTACCTGAAATTGGGTGAATTCGAATAGATTACTTGTCAATAATTGATGGGTACACGCCTTTTTTTATAAGAATATACCTTTTAAAAATATTAATGATTTAATTGACCAAAAAATTAAGAATATGCTAAGAATACCATCATCAATTGAACCAAAGAATGCCAATTTTAAGAATTTTACCTGTAAATTGCCAGAAGTTAAGAATATCCAGGATGAAATGGAAAAACACCATTCTTATAAAAAAGCATGTATTATTAGTCAGTGGGGTGCTTTCTCTTTCAAATTCATCATTTTCTCGTTTTCTCTTTCCTTCTTTGGCAGGTTTTGGTTCAACGCGACCATTAAATTTTGAAATCATCAAAGAACTGTCCAATTCTATGTAACTAGCTTTTTCAAATATACAAATCCTTTTCCTAAACAATTCTACTTCTTCTACTGCTCTTTGCAGATATTAAGAAAAAGCTTTAAGGAAAATGAATAGGCTATTCCATTAAATACCCATACAGGGGTGGGGGGGGTCGAAGAAATTTTTTCAAAAATCATGGAAATGTCTATATACGCCCACCCCCCTGGATAGTGGTAAAATTCTTTTCATACCTTAATAAAGTGATTGCATAAACTGAAATCAGACTTCACCCCTGGAAATTGATTGATTAACTTTTGACCCCCTAGGAAAAACGAAATGACATTCATTTAGACCTTAGACCCCTTGGAAATTCTTCTAGTAAATAGTAGAAATAAAATATTAATTTATAATGTTCATCCACACCCTAGTATGGATAGAAAATGGAATGGCCAAATATCCCGGTTATATACGTTACAGCTTAAATTTCTTTTTTTATACTTTTTGAAAGCTATTATCAAAATATATTGGAATCATTTCATTAGTTAAAATGTCGATCCAACGATGTAAAAATAATAGATAACCAACTTGCCTTGATTCTCAAAAAACATCCGTGTTACGGTTGTAAAAATATTAATGACATTTTGCATCGTAAAAAGTGCAATTAAATAAAAGCTTGCTTCATTTGCAACCTTCTATTGGACAGAATCGATCACGTGGTGTATATTTTTCCAAAATTTGGGTTAGAAAAAGTGTATTTTCCTATAGGCAGCCTCACAGAAGGAATTTTTTAATTAGATATTATTGTTCTTAAACATTCATCTGTTTATTTTGTATCATGCAACCTTCATGCACTTTTCATACGTGAGATATCGCATTTCAAATCACACATATATTTTTCAGATAACAGCATTTTATGAGCGTTTATTTATCCAGGTGAAGATTAAGTGGTATCAGGCCGATCCGTAGTCAATTTGTCTAAAGATTGGTACCTTTATCTTTTGAAAAAAATTCCAAAATTTGCAGTAAATAACAATTCAAATTTCTATCAATTCAGTGGATGTCGAAAAGTGTGTCAAAATCTAGCTAAAAGCATAACACGCACTGCACACAGAGCTTTTTAATAGAGTGCTCATTTCAATAGGAAAACAATGGTTGTTCTCTTGGGAGAAGTGCCTTCTAGAGGTAGTTGGTTATCTATTATTTTTACATCGTTGGTCGATCAAACCTAATTCTCCCCTCACAAGATATGTGTCGCTTTTGTATCCGACGGTCTTGATTCGGATTCTTTCTGTCATAACTATTGTTTTTTATCATAGTTAGTGATAAAAAGCTGCTCAGCGGTGAAAAACAAGAGCAGTAAGTCTGAACAGTCTGATAGATTTTATATAAAATGTTTCAATTTCCAAGGAATTTGTAACTTTTGAAAGATTTTGTAGTTATTTCTTCCGGTTTCCGGCTTTTTACCGGTAATTTGTAAATCTTTTCTTTGGACTGTATTTTAATTTAACTTTATTTGTACAATAACCAAGGAAATATATTTTGAAAACTCAAGTTGGATTTTCTGTTTTCTCTTTAATCTATTTCAACTTGCCTCCCAGAAAAATGCCCCTTGAAAATTGACCCCTCCCCCTCCCAGATTTGCCCCTGAGAAATTTTCTCCCAAAAAATTGCTCCGTTAATTTTGACTAACATAGAGATTCGACATTTTAAATACAAATGCCAAAAAAATAAACGTTTTAATATTTATTATCCTAAACCTTCTCCCTCGAGTGTATAATCCTGACCAATCCCCTAGATATAATAGATAAGAATTTTCTACCACTGGTATTATGCTCTTTCGTGTTCGCCTCGCTGGCTACACTCACTTATACCAATTGTAAGTTTTCTTGTTTTCAAAATCATTCTCATAAGTCTCATAAAAATGCATTCCTCACGTTCTTCGTCCCATGTCTTTACCACGTTAAACTAACTATGGCTGCCTTTCTTTCTTTCAGGCATACTTGGCTTCCTTGCATCCCAAGTGAAGTACTAAAGGTTTTTTTCACATAAGCGTTCCCGTTTCATATCAGACACATATTTCATATCAGGACAGTGTCTGCCTATTGTCATATTTTCTGACCAATCTTGCTCCACATCCGTGTCAATCCATTGTGAAAAAGCTTGTGAATTAGAAGTGATGAGTAAGCAAAAAGATGTTACTCAAAAAAAAACCTTTAATCCTAAAGATAGATTGTTGATTTGTTATGTCACGGTTTGTACACGATCAAAGTACTATGTTATTGTAGCATGCTCAAAAGAGGTGTTTCTAGAATCTATTGTTTTTGAAAAGCAATTTTAAGTCTAGTGTGTTTCTTAAAATACGTTGTATTTTCGATCAACCTTTCTTCATTTTCAGATTCTGTCTTCAAGCGCTACGTCATCTAAAGGTTTGTTTTATTTTATTGTTTCTTTGTATCTCTGGCTCGCCACCCTAACCGACTACGGTGGCCAAAGTTTTCGGTTCTACCTTTAGTCGCTCCCCGTGGAGGGGGTACCCGAGGTAAATGACTTTCCGTACGTGGGGTCCTTAAGGGTAATTTTTCCAAGCTTCCTGAGTGCACTGTAAGGGTCAAAATAATCATAGATGAGAAGAATTACACTTCAAGGCTGTACAATTTTCTAATTTTCTCTGCAATGTAAGAGTCCGATCTCGAAGCCCGAATTTTGGGCCGCACATGCAACCCCCCCCCCCCCGAGTTCGGTCCATACCACAGATCTATAATGGTTACTTGATGTCTCTCTGTTTGATACTAAGCAATAAAAGGAAGAGTCAGGGTAACTGCAGATCCCATAAAAGGTCCTTAACTCCGGGTAGACAGTCAAGAGAAAACGAGACTTTGGGTCGTCATCGACGTGACTGCGATGTCGAAACTTCCTCGATATTACTTGATTGAGAAAAAAATTCTCGTTTGTATGTACAAAGTAATAGAGTGCTCATTTCAATAGGAAAACAATGGTTGTTCTCTTGGGAGAAATGCCTTCTAGAGGTAGTTGGTTATCTATTATTTTTACATCGTTGGTCGATCAAACCTAATTCTCCCCTCACAAGATATGTGTCGCTTTTGTATCCGACGGTCTTGATTCGGATTCTTTCTGTCATAACTATTGTTTTTATCATAGTTAGTGATAAAAAGCTGCTCAGCGGTGGTGAAAACAAGAGCAGTAAGTCTGAACAGTCTGATAGATTTTATATAAAATGTTTCAATTTCCAAGGAATTTGTAACTTTTGAAAGATTTTGTAGTTATTTCTTCCGGTTTCCGCCTTTTTTTTGGTAATTTGTAAATCTTTTCTTTGGACTGTATTTTAATTTAACTTTATTTGTACAATAACCAAGGAAATATATTTTGAAAACTCAAGTTGGATTTTCTGTTTTCTCTTTAATCTATTTCAACTTGCCTCCCAGAAAAATGCCCCTTGAAAATTGACCCCTTCCCCTCCCAGATTTGCCCCTGAGAAATTTTCTCCCCAAAAAATTGCTCCGTTAATTTTGACTAACATAGAGATTCGACATTTTAAATACAAATGCCAAAAAAAAAACGTTTTAATATTTATTATCCTAAACCTTCTCCCTCCCTCGAGTGTATAATCCTGACCAATCCCCTAGATATAATCCCGGGGGGGCACTCTATCTGAAAACGACCATACGTTCGGCCCAAAATTTGGCTTCTAAAATTGGACCCTTACAGTGCAGTGAATTTCCATGAAAATCATACATACCCTTACAGTGCACTTTTTCAAAATTTCTCGCCCGTAAGGGCGAAAATTTTTGCAATTTTCCAAGAAAATGTGGAATTTTTCCTCCAAAATTGATCAATTTTGTGCCAATTTTACCAAAAAATTGGCCTTTTATCGCAATTTCCTACCCTTACAGTGCAGTTCAGTGCAGTTTTGTAATTTCCTACCCTTACAGTGCACTAGCTGAACTATGAAAAACCTACCCTTAAGGGCCGAACGTCTGGTAGGTCATTTACCTTGAGTGCCCCCCCCGGGATAATAGATAAGAATTTTCTACCACTGGTATTATGCTCTTTCGTGTTCGCCTCGCTGGCTACACTCACTTATACCAATTGTAAGTTTTCTTGTTTTCAAAATCATTCTCATAAGTCTCATAAAAATGCATTCCTCACGTTCTTCGTCCCATGTCTTTACCACGTTAAACTAACTATGGCTGCCTTTCTTTCTTTCAGGCATACTTTGGCTTCCTTGCATCCCAAGTGAAGTACTAAAGGTTTTTTTCACATAAGCGTTCCCGTTTCATATCAGACACATATTTCATATCAGGACAGTGTCTGCCTATTGTCATATTTTCTCTGACCAATCTTGCTCCACATCCGTGTCAATCCATTGTGAAAAAGCTTGTGAATTAGAAGTGATGAGTAAGCAAAAAGATGTTACTCAAAACAAAACCTTTAATCCTAAAGATAGATTGTTGATTTGTTATGTCACGGTTTGTACACGATCAAAGTACTATGTTATTGTAGCATGCTCAAAAGAGGTGTTTCTAGAATCTATTGTTTTTGAAAAGCAATTTTAAGTCTAGTGTGTTTCTTAAAATACGTTGTATTTTCGATCAACCTTTCTTCTTCATTTCAGATTCTGTCTTCGAGCGCTACGTCATCTAAAGGTTTGTTTTATTTTATTGTTTCTTTGTATCTCTGGCTCGCCACCCTAACCGACTACGGTGGCCAAAGTTGTCGGTTCTACCTTTAGTCGCTCCCCGTGGAGGGGGGTACCCGAGGTAAATGACTTTCCGTACGTGGGGTCCTTTAGGGTAATTTTTCCAAGCTTCCTGAGTGCACTGTAAGGGTCAAAATAATCATAGATGAGAAGAATTACACTTCAAGGCTGTACAATTTTCTAAATTTTCTCTGCAATGTAAGAGTCCGATCTCGAAGCCCGAATTTTGGGCCGCACATGCAACCCCCCCCCCCGAGTTCGGTCCATACCACAGATCTATAATGGTTACTTGATGTCTCTCTGTTTGATACTAAGCAATTAAAAGGAAGAGTCAGGGTAACTGCAGATCCCATAAAAGGTCCTTAACTCCGGGTAGACAGTCAAGAGAAAACGAGACTTTGGGTCGTCATCGACGTGACTGCGATGTCGAAACTTCCTCGATATTACTTGATTGAGAAAAAAATTCTCGTTTGTATGTACAAAGTAAGACACAGAAAGTTGTACCGTCGAAAAATGGATATTCAAGGCTTAAAAAGAAACAAAATCTAGACTCTGGAAATTGTTCTCAGGGGTCCTAAGAAATAGACTCTTACTTTTCTATGCATTATGGTTATTTTAAGAGAAAACTTAAAAAATATTTGATTTTTACACACTTTTTCTTCGTCACTGTTTAGCCTCTAGCGTCATTCTTTAGGTCATAAATATTTTTCAGAACCTAATTTACGTAACCCTTCCTCCTCCCTTAAAGAATTCAGGAATTTGTTATCATTCAAAGTAAAGTATTTTGAATATGAAAAAATTTAATATTAATGAATAGTCGTTATTTTTTAAATATTTTATTAATTTAACATATATTGTTCATTATATACAAATTTACACCAATAATGTCCACCTAGTTAACGACCACTTGCGATAAACATCAACAAAGTTTAAATTTTTACTTTAATTCAATATAAATAATGAATTATATACCGTGTTAAATGAATCTTCATTCTTATCAAATGTTTCATCTTCATGTTCATGATATTCACCATTGTAATGACTTCAAAAGTTATAAATTATGTACTACTCAATACGACACCAATCGTGCAACCAATCAGCTTTCGTAAAACTGACGTAATGTTAGAATACATTGCAAGGATGCATTTCCCGAAATAATTGTTTAAAATTAATTTCTCTGAAATAACACTAAAAAGTCAAAAAATGAATAAGAAATGGGTGATGGAATGGCTCAATCAATTGACACATTACACCATTAGTTTCTCACTGAAAGAAGAGAGTCTATCACCAATCCTTCCCTAACACCCTGTCTGTAAGTGCTCGGGATCCTAACACAGTCATTGCGGTGCAAGTCAGTAATCAATAGTTTTTATTCACAAATGATTCCTGTTATGTCTCTTTATTTTCGTCGTACCAGCATTTGAAAGTTCAAAGTGCATAACCTTCCTACACCACTAACATTAATCCCCATACATTTTTGAGAATCTGAATGTAAATAAGGACCAAATGGTTGTATTCTACCACAACCATCCCACCAAAATGCAGATAATTTGAAGCTTGCACAATTGTGGTGGTGATTATCTCTTTTCACGTCTTTTGTTGTGAATTGCATCCCGTTCAAATCATTGATTTGGGGCTGTGACCCTGGTTTGATGTCACCTACTGTCAGGCGATAGTAATCTGCTTCATTTGCAACATGAAAATTTCCGTGCCAGCCAAAATATGTGTTATCTGCGTTTGCAGGTGAATTAGCAACTTCTATTTGTGTTCTGAAATACAGTTCATATTGACCAGAATCTGTGATTTGATGAACAAGTTCATTTCCAAGATAAAAATCACCAGTAATTTCACCGATACCGTTTTTATATTGATTCCATCCAACATTCCAATTATGTTGACTAGTCGTTCGGTAAAGTATCACAGTCCAACCACCACCTTCAATTTCCATATCACATCTGATATCTCTTTGACCTTTACCAAGAAGATTTATGGAGTAAACACCAGAGCTCTTGTGGCCTGAGTTGTATAGATCCAGACAATCCTGAATCTGAGCTGTGTATAATATTGTGTTATCTTCTGTTGCTTGGCTGTCAGTCAAACCAGTGGTTGTGCTGTTATAAAAATGACAACGAATTGGCATTGCGTTGCTTGTTCTCTGGACGAGAAAAGAGAAGCAAGTTATCACATGATGACATTTTGAGAAACAATGTTGCTCAAATTTGACATCAACTGTCGAGTAAGGTGTTTTGTTTGGTATTTTGTTTCGTCCAACAATTTCGAATCTCTTTGAAGCAATGATTATGATTTGGGTTTCAAACCAAAACAAAATTAAAGAAATTGTTGTTAAATTTTTCAGGTTCATTGTTCGACTATTTCATTGCAAACGTTCCTGTCAGACTGCAAGCTATTTCCTCTTCGTTTGAAAATAAAAAAATTGTTCGGCTTATTTTTTATCAAAAGGTTATTATTAGATTTCTGAATCAAATCAGTTGATAAATAGATTAACGAGTATTATCTATTCTTGTTTAATATTGTAAACATGATTTCAATGATTTGAATTCAGCAATGGACACTAATTTGCTGTTCATTTCCCTCTGAAAAGCCCCCCGAAAAGCATCCAAGCCTCACGCGATCAAGCCCTACTTGGAACGTAAACTCCAAACAATATCTTCAATAAATTTCCTGATGGGCACCTTATCTTATAAACTACTTAAACTATGAAAAAATTAGGTACATCGAAGCGAGCGCTTATGGCGCGTGCCAAAATGAAGAAAAATTAGAAAATTATTTATAAGAAAAAAGTAATGTAAAAAGTGAGAATTTTACAAAGCCTATTTCTTAGGAAAATGGACAAAAACTAAAAAAAATCAAGAACACACAAAGGCTTTAATGATGATCCACGCTGTGCTTAGTCGAACACCCCTTTTTCACAGACCCACTGAAAAAATTGGCTAAAATATCGTCCCCAGTGGAGACTTGTCTTCCAATTTTTGTCCCCACTTAAAATAATCAAATAAACCAATCCTCACTGCAAAATAATTTTCTATTTTTTCCAGAAGGGGTTGTTGTGGACAGATGTCAACATTCGCAAAATAAGTGGAACGTTCCTTTATTCCCCGTGGCAAATATATAAGTCGCACACGCAACTTAAAAAAAACGGTTTCGATTATTCGATTATTTTGTGACATTTGATGATTCTTATGAAATTATTCTTACAAAATACAGTTGACGCTCTCTAATTCGACGTTATACTATTCGATTGGCTCCTTTATTCGATGAAATTTAAAGTCCCCGTCAACAAGAAACTTTCGTAAACGACGCTCCATTATTTGATATGTTCCCTTATTCGATGAAAATCCAATTCCCCTTGAAGATCGAATTAGAGAGCGTCAACTGTATAACGTTTTCAATCGAGTCCAACCGTGTTTTTTCAAACATGCTGACTTAAAGGTTTTTTTTTTAAATAAGAGTGATAGTGTTTGCTCAGTGGCGTATTTAGGAATTTTGCCAAGTAGGTCAAAAATTTGAAGCCGAGTGGTTACAAGTCTGGTTCTTGGAAAGTCTATTTTCCTTGCATTTAGTTCGCGTTTATCATTTTTCATTTCATCGCTATCTGAGTTATTCTATACAATATTCCACTTTTGTTGTATCGCACTCGTACTTTGCAAATTAAGAGAAATTTTTTACTCAACGAATATCCTGTCTCACGTTTTCAGTAGCTTTTTACGCTAATTAGCCGTTTGTGGTAAAAAAAATAGATACTGATGTGGAGCAATGTCCGTTTCCCCGTTTTGAGTTTATAGGCCTTATATGACTTATATATCCCTAAAATTATTTTCTATGTTTTGAATTGAATAGGAAGTAATTAAATGGTGTCAAATCATTTCAAAGATATTCATTTTCGCTCACAACAACAACCAAAAAGCAGGTAAAAACAAAGTTTTAAAAGACTTTGAAAAATGCTTCATTTTTGCTAAAAAATAACCATTATTAGTTCAACTTAAAGCAGTGACAACTGGTGCTGATGCTAATACCCTGACGGTCAATTCTTAGCAATCGACCCACAAGAAGTAAAGCTATAAGATCAGTTAAGACGTGAAAGTCACTTTGACTTTCACAAAATTTCAGATCAAACTCAAAAGTTAACTGGATCGCTTCAGCCAATATCAGCTCTGTAAACTGAGCTTCTCTCAATAAAAACTGTGAAAGAGATAAGCTACCTTTCGGCCATTTCTAGCTATGTCTCTCGGCTTCATATTATCTCTAAATGAAAGGCGGACAGAAATATAAGCAGTCATTGAAGGTCATTACACGTGAATTTGTAGAGAAGTTGAACTCGGTAATAATATGATCCCGATTTGCTAGGGCGGAAGAGGTCAAAAAGGGTGTTTCTTAAATAATAACCAGGAGGTTTTTCTACTTTAGTAATATTTACGTTAGTGAGTGTTTGACTAAAACGATATAAAGAATATATACAATGAAGGTGATATATGTCTATCTCCCCCCCTAGGTTCAAAATGTCCAACATAAAGATAAAATATAGGATCATCTTATCAGTCCTTTCTGTTATGATCCATCGAAAAAGAAAAAAAAAATGAAACAGGGCTGGATCATTCTTTCAGTCCCTTGTTATTATGATCCAGCAGGGCCAGAGGTAACTTCTGTGCTGTTGTGGGTGAAGACAGTTCTCTGGCTGAACCAACGTCTCCAGGGTTGCCGGACGTCGGAGTCGGAGGCGGAGTTTGTACGGGCAAGTCATGAACGATGGAATCCCTCGGAGGATTGACATTGGGTGTCGATGGGGTGTCCCCTGGAGTGGATCGAGGTTTTTCCATTGGGCCATCAAGTTTTGCTGGTCGGATGTATTTGAAGTCATGAATTGGATGGCGGTGTGCAGTCTTCTGGACAGCTGGGACGAATTTGCGTAAGAACCGTCGATTGAGATTTGTTGGCAGACCAGAGCCGTCCATTCGAACTGTGTATTTGTCAAATTGATGAACTTCAAACACTTTGCCTGTTTTGTCCCATTTGTGTGGGTGGGGTCCACGTTGGTTCTGGACCCTAACATGGTCACCAATTATAAGTGGCGGGAGTTGTTTGGTGTGTTCGGACCATCGTTCAGAAGCAATCATATGGCGATGACGTAAGGCGTCTTCTCGTTTGTTCAAAGTGTCCACCCATGTGGGGTGGGGTCTGTAGCGTCCAGGTTGAATACACCTTATCGGAAATTCCACCTCCTCGCGTTGTTGCTACGCAACACTTTTTGGGAGGTAAACAAAGCTCGATATTGCGGTTTTCAGGCAGAAAGCCTTACAAAACACCCAAAATGTTGATGCCAAAAGAGCCTCCAAATCAACTGAAGAACCACCGAGGTTTTTTGTTTTTTCTTTCTCTTCTAATAGCTGCTGGCAGCATCTTGAAAGCTTTGTTTTGTGTGTTTTTTTTTCAAATTCAGTGTATTTTTAGGAACATAAACAAGCCAGATATAAGCAAATGAGTTCTTGTTTTACGCGGGAACTTTTATACAGGCAGAGAATTCATGTAGTATATTTACGTGACGGAAATGTAGTGTTGAAGCTGGGCCGTACTACGCGAGCGTACTCCATGGATTGCTAACCATACCGTCGCTACTCGGGCTACCATTTATGTTTACCTCCCAATTTCAACGGATCCATTTTAGCGCAATTGTTTTTGTGGAATTTCCGATAAGGTGTATTGGGATGAAATCTTTCACAGGTTTTCCGAAGATGCACAACGCAGGTGAGAGACCAGTTGATGGATCTGGGCAGTTGCGATATTGTAGTAGTGCTCTCTGTAGTTTATCTGTGTCCAAACTACCGTTGGGGCCAGTGTTGTCAGTGATCAGTCGTTTTGCTGTCTTGACACCAATTTCAGCTCTGTTGTCTCTTTGGTGTCACCGTTGGCTGAAAGTCCCTTGATGAGGAGGATGGCAGCTCCAAGGATTGGCATAGAATTGTTGTTGGCCGCCTTGATTTTCATTGTTGCTGGTATCAAGTCTTCTTCTCCAAGGCCAAGTCTTTGCAGGTGTTTGATGCTAATGACACAACTCTGGCATCCTGTGTCAGCCATTGCTTCAAATGTTGATGATGTGTGCTTTTTTTCATCTAGATGGTACCCAAGTCTTGAGTAATCTTCAGCTGCCACTGAGACAGAGAGCTTGATGCATGGCTGTGGCTGGGAATCTCTCTTGATCCATCTGTCAGTGTATAAGTGGTGGTCGAGAGCAGTGGATGATGAAAGAGCATTGTTTGTGTTGGAGGTTGTAGAACAAAGGAAAGATTCCAATGCTGATACTTCAGTGGTTGCCTTGTTCTTCTGTCTACAAACCACTGCCAAGTGATGGCTCTTCTGGCAGTAATCACATGTTTTGTTGAAGGCTGGACACTTCATCTTTCTGATGGTTGATGATGAGTTCTTTCCGTGACCCTTCTTGCCGCAGTAGTTACAGGACCCTTCTTTGACCTGCTCTCGCTGGTTTCTTTTGTATTGGCTGATTCCAGCTGCTTGGGAGTCATGCAGTTTGTTGGCGGAGCGTCGACCAGCTTCTTTCTTTTCAACAAATTGAAGGACTTCCTCAAGTGACATGTCTTGATTTTGGTCACTGAGAAGATCAAGTTGGATATCATTGTCATATAGTCCTTGAACAACTACATCACGCAGTATATGGTCACTGTAGTTGATTTCACGCTCGCATTGGCAAGTGAGGATGTATTTGCATATGCCAGCTTGTCCTTTGATACGTGCAGCAAAGGACCTTATTGGTTCGTCACGGTCCTGCTTCATCTCATTGAGTGTCACTCTTGCAACCATGGTGTTTTCTTCGCAGACAGCTAAGCTTTTGATTGCTGCAAGTACTTCCGCTTGTGTCTTTGTTGTGAGTGTTCCCCCAGAAAGGCGAGTGAGATCCTTTCGGAGTTCGTCATCGCAGCATTCGAGTAATTGTATGACCAATTCTGGGCCAGTGATCTTGGTGGCTGTGACGTAGTCTTGCCATCGAACTGTGAAGTAAGACCAATCTTCACTGGAACCGCCAGTTGTTATCGTAGGACGTTTCACTTTCTCAACACGTGCAGTTTCTCGAACAGCGAGTCCTTGTTGGGGCGTGTGGACACCAGATGCGTGAATCTTGAGAAGTGTGCTTGCAAGATCAGGCTCAGTGTCTATTGTCGCATAGTCACATTCAGGAAAAGGGCATTGGACCACAACCATGACTCAAGGTGTCAGATTGTGTAAGATAAAAACTCTCTGACCTGTGTAGTTCGGGGCTAACCCGATTTGTGAATGTGTTCTTCTTGACAGGTGAGCGTCTAATGTTGGTCCAGACACCAGAGTGAAAACGAAACGTCTCGGTGTTGCACAAACAAATATGGTAATAAACGTTATACCTGTATAGTTCGGGGCTAACCCGATATGGAGAAGCTTTGGGTGGCAGTTATAGCCGGTTGTGCTGGACCAAGTAGATGCAACCACAAAGTTGTAACAGCAGAGTTGCCAGTTGATGCGATATAGCAGAGTTGCCAGTTGATGTGACGTAGCAGAGTTGCCAGTTGATGTGACGTAGCAGAGTTGCTAGTTCTAGTTGGAGTGTGTAGCAGAGTTGCCAGTTAATGAAAAGTGAGTGCAGAGATGCAAGACTTGTGTATAGCCAGTGTGTTGTTGGAAGCCAGCTGGTTGGGTATATTGGTGACCCGATCGTCGAGCCGAGCTTGCCTCTCGGACAAGGTTGTGTTGAGATATTCCTCCAAGTCAGTTGATTATAAGTCAAACATAAATAATAACCAGGAGGTTTTTCTACTTTAGTAATATTTACGTTAGTGAGTGTTTGACTAAAACGATATAAAGAATATATACAATGAAGGTGATATATGTCTATTTCTAAGTCACTCAGGCGGGGCGATAACCTTTTTGCTTATATCAGCACAACATAACAATAGGAAGACACTGTCCTGATATGAAATATGTGTCTGATATGAAACGGGAACACTTATGTAAAAATAAAACCTTTAAGTTTCTTAAACTTACGACATTATTTAAAAGTGTTTTCTTTCGGTACCCATAGAAATGATAATCACACAAGAAGCCACACATTGTAAGATTGAATAGATCAGGTCGGGAAAATATCGCACCGCGCTGAATCTAAAGATTATATTTTTGACATAATCATTACTCTTGATGTGTTTGTACGAGTTCCAATCCCATCAACCTTTGCGTTAATCTCTTTCGCACGTTAATTACATCATTTGACAATAGATATATAACAACTTGGACGTATTTTTAATTGAACCGCATTGAATTGTGGGATTGCAACTCGTACAAATACCAAAAAAAGCGGAAAGTAATAATTATGACGTATGTGTTACGGAGCGCTATTTCCGAATAATAAACAACTTTTCATATAATCTCAAATCATTCATGCCATTCATGCATTGAAATATTTTTTCTTCCTATTCAACCGATTCAGTTGGGTCAAAAATGATGTTCTATAAATATCCTATCAATCAAAAGTTTAAGTAATATTATTTGCTACAAAAAAATAAAGTGATTTGACAAATAGAAAAATATCAAACGGTTAGCTGGGTCAAAAACCTAGAAGTATAACAATGAACGTGAAAAATTTAATAAGGATTTCTTTAATTTTGTTTTGGTTTGAAACCCAAATCATGATCATTGCTTCAAAGAGATTCGAAATTGTTGGACGAAACAAAATACCAAACAAAACACCTTACTCGACAGTTGATGTCAAATTTGAGCAACATTGTTTCTCAAAATGTCATCATATGACAAAATGCTTATCCTTTCTCATCAACAGAACTTCCAATGCAATGCCGATTCGATGTCATTTCTATGATAGCATCTCAACAAATTTGACTGATATTCAAATAACAACAGCTGATACGAAGTTATTCACAACTGCCGACATCCAAGACTGCCAGGATCTATACAACTCAGGCTACAAAGACTCTGGTGTTTACTATATTAATTTTCTCGGTAAAGGTCAAAGAGATATCAGATGTGATATGGAAATTGAAGGTGGTGGTTGGATTGTGATACTTTACCGAATGACTGGTCAACATAATTGGAATGTTGGATGGAATCAATATAAAAACGGTATCGGTGAAATGACTAGTGATTTTTATCTTGGAAATGAACTTATTCATCAAATCACAGATTCTGGACAATATCAAATGTATTTCACTACAGAATTAAGAGCTGTTGATTCTCCACCAGCTGATCCGATGTATTATGGTTGGTACGAACATTTCCATGTTGCAGATGAAGCAGATTCTTATCGTTTAAGTATAGGTGGCTTCAAAGGAGGACAAACAGACCTGTTAACACACTTGGACGGAACACAATTTACGACAATAGACCGTGATAGAGATACAAATAACAACAAAAATTGCGGGAACGTTAAAAAAGGGGGATTTTGGTGGCGAGCATGTGGTGGTTTTCAACCAACGAGCATTTACCTTGATACAAATTCTATGAGATGTATGGGGCTTTATACTACTGCTGGTAGAACTTGTACAAAGAACTTTCAAATTATGATAAAGAAAAAAATATGAACATAAAGGGATATCATATGATCACTAAGAAGGTGTTCTTTTGCTTCACCACTGAACTTTATATAAACCCTGGTGGCCCAACTAAAATCTTTTGTAATTAAATAGTACTACTACTCAATGCGGGTGTAAAAACACCAAAAGCGCCCGACCTACTTTTTCTTTACACTAGTAAATTTGTCAGATTAAAATTAGACAAAGTTTCAACAACATAATACAAAATTTTTGCCTCACCACCCCACATTAATCAAGGCATGACAAGGTGCAGAGCAGACTTGTGTATTAATTGCTAGAAATCTATTTAAAAGATCTTTTAGGCGCCCCTTTTAAAACAATCCCAAGGGGCTATGGAGGAATGCAACTATAAGTTAATTTTTCTTCTAAATTTTTTATTTCCAATTTAACTTTTTTAATTTTTTGATTTATTTTTCTTTTTTTGTATTTAAAATATTCCACTCACTAATACTTTTTCGACGAATACAATATCGCAATGTATATCAGACCTTATCCTTGCTGCTCTGATGAAAGTCCCAGAAACGCTACAACCATCTTCTATATTGAGTTTGTGTTTTTGCATGATTTTTTTCGACATATTTTAAATTTTGATTTGGATTTAGTGATATTTATAGAAACCGAAAGTAGATGTTTTCTGAAATTTTAGACTGACCTTACCATGATATATATATATAGTGAAGATATGTAATATCTGTCATTGTAGAAAAAGAAAAGTATTGATATAAAAATAACTCAAAATGATAAAAACGAAAAAAATAAAGAATATTTTTGTTAATTATGTATATTTACGTAATTATGTATATTTAATTTATGTATATACCTTACAGAAAAGATTTTTCATTGTGACAATCGATAAAGCATGTAAGAACTTTGTTTTGATTTGTAAAAAGTTTTATGTTTCTAGAAATGTCCGGAAATAACACCTATCAGCCTTCTAATCTTCATTTGAACTCCATTTTAGAAAATAGCGAAAACTTGTGTAAAACATTTGGATTACATATCACTATCTGACAAAATGAAAACTCTCCCCATTATGTATTGGATTCCTAAAATGCATAAGAATCCTATTGGTTGCCGCTTCATCATTGCTTCCAAATCATGTAGTACCAAACCACTGTCTCATGCTGTCTCCATGGTCTTCAAACATGTTGAGCAATTCAATCATAAATCTCGTTTCTTTTCTAGTTTCAATAAGTTCTGGGTTGTACAAAATTCTTCGCCTGTTATTGGACATCTTAACAGAATCAATGCCAAGAAAAAAGCTAAACGTATTTCAACATTCGATTTTGCAACACTGTACACAACCCTTCCACACGATCTTCTCATTGAAATTTTAACCAAAATTATTAACTTTGTGTTTGATTTAGGTTGTAGAAATAAACTTGGTTTTTCAAATACTTCAGCATACTGGACTACAAAAGGGAAGGATGATAGGTTCTTTACTAGTACTTCTCTGTCTGAGTGTGTGTCCTTTCTGATAAAAAATTGCTGCTTCAAAGTTGGCAATTCAATTCTTAAACAGTGCATTGGAATTCCCATGGGAATAGATCCTGCTCCTTTTTGGGCAAATCTGTTTTGGTACCATTTTGAATCTGAGTATGTCAAAGGTCTCATTTCTGCTAGTTGGCCTAGTGCCTATAACTTCCACTCTGTAGGTAGATTTATTGATAATTTGTGTGCCTTAAATGACAGAGATGAGTTTCATAATTGCTACAAACAGATTTACCCTAAAGAATTAGATCTCAAAGTTGAGCACCATGGTTTGCATCGTTTTTAGATTTAGATATCACCGTTGAAAACAATATTTTTAGATATAAACTTTTTGATAAGAGAGATGCCTTTCCCTTCTTCATTGTAAGGATGCCACATGCCGACAGTAACATCCCATCGTGCATTTTTTATGGATCCATCTTTTCAAAAATTTTACGGATAGCACGTAGCACACTCATGTTTGAAGATCTGACTCCTAGAGTCGCTGAGCTTTTCATTCGAATGCGAAACCAGGGAGCTTCAAATGCTTTCTTGAAGAAGCAAGTTGTCAAATGTTTTTCCAGGTTTCCGGACTGTTTTATGAAGTATGGGAAAACCGTCAAAGAATTTTTACATATTTTCAAATTGTGAAATTGGTTTTTGTGTTTTGTGTGTTTTTTTTTTTTTTTTTTTTCATGTCTAAAGAATTAGCATAAGCATCGGAGTTATTCATTTCCTACTTTTCTTTTCACCGTGCGGTCCTCCCGTCGCGGCACGCCGGACTGGGTTCGTCCAACTTACGATTCTATTTTTTTTCAGTTTTTGTGTGATTTTTTCTATTTTTGTGTGAGATGTTGTTTGTTACAAATGTTTGTTCCACCTGTAGTGTATTAAGTTGTTACAGTGTGTCTTTTTGTTGTCTGTTATTTGTTTGAAAGCTGCTGGTCGGTTCCCTTTTCTGTTATGTTTTCTGAAGGCGACTGAGTGTGGGCCCTTGAACACTTGGAAAATCACTATGCCAGTCACAAGTCTGGGACTTGGGGTTTGTGTTGTGTTGTGTGTATGCATGTTTTTTGATATATTTTTCTATTTGTTTTGTGTTTGTCTCCATTTTGTATGTATTCTGATGAGCTTGTATTAATGATTGTGAAGTGTGTTTGTCAGATATTACTTTTCTTCAGTCATCTTCATTTGGATTAGGTTTTTCTTTCACATACCACTATTTAAATTCCCTTTAACTTTTTGCTAAATTTCCCTCTGTTTCGGAATGGTTTATAATTTAAAAAATTAAAAAACTAAAAATACCCAAAAAAATCGTAAAATTATACATAATTAACAAAAATATTCTTTACTTTTTTCGTTGTTATCAGTTTTTGTTAACCGGTTACTTTTTCGAAGCGGGCTACATGGCTTTTTGCGCAATGCAATTGGTTCTTTTCACATGACGACGGGCCTACATTGTCCAGAGTTGCCCGTCGTTAGGAAAATTCATTGTGACGTCACTTTTTCAAAGGAAAATGAACAATGCGTTGACATCATTTCTCTCATTTTTTATTTCTGACGTCAGAAATTATAGCAATTTTTTATCTCTTTTTGCTTGTTTTTTCTGCTTTATTTCGCTATTTTTCCTGGATAAAGCGCTAAAAATCAATCAAAGTTGAAGGAAACGGTTAACAAATACAATAATGACGCAAGCTCGGTCGTTACTTGACCTCGGGCAATATTTCTCAGTACAGCCCTCACTAACCGGTCATTATTGTATTAGAGTTATTTTTATATCAATACTTTTCTTTTTCTACAATAATACAATAATGACCGGTTAGTGAGGGCTGTACTGAGAAATATTGCCCGAGGTCAAGTAACGACCGAGCTTGCGAGGTTGTTGCGTTGACCGAGGGCAATATTTTCAGTACACCCCGAAAAGAACCGGTCATTATTGTATTTGTTAACCGTTTCCTTCAACTTTGATTGATTTTTAGCGCTTTATCCAGGAAAAATAGCGAAATAAAGCAGAAAAAACAAGCGAAAAGAGATAGAAAATTGCTATAATTTCTGACGTCAGAAATAAAAAATGAGAGAAATGATGTCAACGCATTGTTCATTTTCCTTTGAAAAAGTGACGTCACAATGAATTTTCCTGACGACGGGCAACTCTGGACAATGTAGGCCCGTCGTCATGCGAAAAGAACCAATTGCATTGCGCAAAAAGCCATGTAGCCCGCTTCGAAAAAGTAACCGGTTAACAATGACAGATATTGCATATGTATCATAAATGATTTGAGGCTTCAAACCTTGGACCCTACCGCCAAATCTCAGATGGGTATTACAGTGAGGGTTTAGAATGAAATGTAGAATATAAACATAAGCATTAGCACCGTCGAAGCCTTTACATGGATTCAAATTAGAAGACTGACAAAAAAACAGGTCAGATCAACACATTTGCCACTTTGTGTAGAATAGATGAGAAAATCTGGAAGTTCTGATAAACGAGAATAATTTTTCTGAGTTGAATAAGTAGGGGAAGGTGTTCTTAATTCAAGTTAATGTACATTGAAAATTCGATGGGGAACGGAGGATTTCAGTCATTTGAATTATCCAATGTAAAAGTGAATTCCCTTCGACTTTGTCTACCTTAAGGGGATTAATTTTTGCTGGAATTTATTTTCGCGAAGCAATTTTTTCGCAAAATAAGTTTAGCTTATTTTCGCTAGATTATTTCCTTTTTTCACTATTTTCTTTCAATTTCCTAAGGGTTTTTGAGATTTTAGGAGACGAACCTGGACAAATTGTGAATGATTAATTTTCGCGAGGATTAACCACATTAAAGTATAAAGTCAGTAACGGTACTGAGTTTTTCCATTTAAGACGGTGATTCTAACCGGTCAATTTGCTAATAAAGTATGAGATTGAAATGTTTCCTCCTTGATACCAGCGCGTTCAATCTTAATAACAATATACAGAAAATTTGAATTGTAGACTTCAGAGGCGTATCTAGGGTAGGTCAAGTAGGTCTTTGAAATATATGAAAAATTGCGAAACAGGTATTTTTATTCATTTTAGTGATACACAGTCTCCTTCGGATCGATGATGTCTTGTATCTACTCAAATTTTATGCGTATGTCAGTTAAAACTTAGATTAACATTTATCGCTGCAGTTTTACCTCCTCAATATTTCGCAAGTGAGCTTTTCTCTATTTAGAGGTATTTCGATGTATTGGCAAACCGCAACCTCGTCCCCGTGTATCCCAGGCTTTATTTACGTCACTGATTGGCGCCAGAGAACACCCTGGTGTTGGCTGATGCGAGTCCCCCCTCTCAGACTGCACATGCAACGGCTTCAAAAAAGAAGAACGAATGAAATCTGACATTTTGTTTTCGAATTACGTAATCTTTTACGTTCGAAAACCAGCCAATGCCAGGATATTGTCTAGTATCGGGTAAGCATCAAAAAGCTGATAATACGCAGGGGACAAGCATTGTAATCGGTCTCTTCTTGAGTCAGGGTTGTAATTTTACTTCTTTTAAAATTCGTTTAAATAACATTGATCATGATCACAAAATGAACAGACGTTGACATTTTGCTTTAACAGGTTTTTGAAATAAATTTCAATTTCAGTAGTTGTGAGCCCTCTTAGACCCTTAATCGCGTTGCTTAAGCTTAGCCCAGCTCTTATAGACGAAGTCGGACGTTTTTTTTGCTCGTACTTTTATTATAAGCATTTCTAACTTTGCTTTTGGCGTTATTTCCATAGGCGGTTTTAGACCACGTCGAACTTATCAGAGGAAAAGATTTATAATGGTAATTTCATTGTCTTTTAACGAGTATTTCACTCCTTTGAATGTGAACGTAGTGCAGTGGTAGAGCATCCGGCTATGGTGCGCAAGGTTGCAGGCTCAACCCCCAGCCGGGTCACAACAAAGATTTCCAAAAATCCCTACCTACTCCCCTACCTTCGGGTAGAAAGCGAAAGGGGAGCCTTCGGGTCGCCTCCGACTGCGGTCACAAACTTACTTACTTATGTTTCCGACGTATTTGCTCTTGTTTTTTAAATCCACCAGTGATTTCTGTTTGCCCATTTTTATCAAAAATACATAGTTTTATATTTTGGTCTGTCACCATTGCTACATTTATACAGTTCATGTAAAAGTTTTATAAGCAACAACCAACGACTCATATACAATTTTCTAATTTTCTATTTCTAGCTCTGCTTGCTTCTACCCAACGAATTTCTTTACTTAACTTTCTTCTGCTTTTCTCCTTTTTTTAACTTTTTTTATCATACTTGTTGAAGACTCCGTTGATCAGTCGTTTTTGTGTGATGTGTAATGTGGAAACCATTTTTAGGAGATAAGATTTTAGGTAAGATATGATAACCGCAGATCTGTAAAGCCCGAAGGGCTACGAGATAGGCAAGCTTTCTGCAGCAAAAATAAGTGAAGCAAAAATTTGACTTTTGAAATTCCGTGCCGCTGGCATCTAGCATTTTAATTGTTTTCGGAGCGCAAGATCAAAAAGGGTAGGCGGCAAACGTTATTTCGCACTCTCAAACCAGTGAAATTGCTTGTTACCAAAACTTGCTACGCTTTTCAATAAAGGCCGCGGATCTAGCCCTCCGGGCTATGATAAATCATTGATGATAACAAGCATCGCGCCATATTCAACAAAATATGAAAATATTAAATTTGACAATTTATCGGTGAAAAGATGTTATCTAATTTTCGCCGTGAATTAAAGAAATATTACAGTTATTAATTCACCATGAATGCACCAAAACGACGTGGTGAAATTTTTGATTTTCGATTCAAATGCCAAGCGAGTTCACCTCCTCCGGAGTTAACCCATACCTTGTGAGAGGAATTTGGAATCATTTTAGTGATAAAATAGTGTTTGTTATTGCCGACCCAAAAAAGTATCAGCGTTTTGATTGGTCGAGAGCATCGAGATATTTGCGATATTTTATATTTCTTTAGTCTGGAAATATGACCGGGTTGACTTTTGGGGGACTGGGTAAGCGGCGGGAGAAAAATCAAAACAAAACAGCCGAAAAGAACTGACCTTCGGAGAAACTGACTTGGGAATCAAAGGGAAAAACGCAACAAAAATATGTTCAGATTAACTTTTACTTTCGAGTTCTTCCATAAAAGACACTAAAATCAAATCTGATGAACTAAGTAATTATAAAACTACTTGACACCACCCAAATATTTTCAACTTTTGGCAAATTTGTCCGTGTGGTAACCAAACAGTTTTTTATCAATGCATACAAAATAACTTGAGATTCTTGAATGTTTGCCAATAAAAATTCTCATAACATAACAAGGGAAGTGTAATGTCTTGTATTAAACCAAATGACGAGTGATTTTTATAAAAGTTCTCTCCTAATTCTCTTTCTCGACAACAACGTACGTCCTTGACTTTTCAACTCAACAATCATTACATCTTCCTTCTGAAATTCGAAACATTTAGACCCGGGGGGGGCACCCGATCTGAAAACGACCATACGTTCGGCCCAAAATTTGGCTTCTAAAATCGGACCCTTACAGTGCAGTGAATTTCCATGAAAAATCATACCCTTACAGTGCACTTTTTCAAAATTTCTCGCCCGTAAGGGCGAAAATCTTTGCAATTTTCCAAGAAAATGTGGAATTTTTCCTCCAAAATTGACCAATTTTGTGCCAATTTTACCAAAAAATTGGCCTTTTATCACAATTTCCTACCCTTACAGTGCAGTTCAGTGCAGTTTTGTAATTTCCTACCCTTACAGTGCACTGGCTGAACTATGAAAAACCTACCCTTAAGGGCCGAACGTCTGGTAGGTCATTTACCTTGAGTGCCCCCCCCCCCGGCATTTAGACCTTGACGATAATCAAGAAAGTATCCAAATTGTTTTGCTGTTGAAAAAATGTTGTTCTTTAACCATTTTTACAAGCATACATTTCCATCGTGGGACTCATTTCCTCTGCTATTCTTTTCCATGGCCATATGTCATCGAGACAAAAAAATAGAAAAAGACTGAATGTTATCAATCTGATTAATCCAATGATGGAGGGTTTCTTCTTCATCGAAACCATACTGTACATCATCTGCATTTTGAATTATCAATCTAGACAGATCTAGAAACTTTCAAATACATCTCTGAAAAATCTGCAACTTTTCAAAACAAAACTTCTGGATCGAAAATGATCGAAAAGTTTCGGCTAGTTCGAAACGCAGGTCACAGGTCACAGGTCACAGGTCAACAGGTCACAGGTCAGTGATGACAGGTTGACTCTAATCAATGTCATTGCAGAGGAAAATGTTTGAAAAACACAAAGAATTATTAAAAACATAATTCTCAAGCAATTTCATCCATATAAAACCATTTCAAACATTTCAAAATTTAACCGTGTGCTTTTATCGATCTTTCGCAGTTTGCGCCGTGTATAAAGCAGACCAGAAAATATTTGAAACCATATTATACGTATAACAGGTATATTACATATTATAATGTTTGTAATGTTATATGATGGTTACATATAATAAAACACATCGCTCTAAAACTACCTTCTAAGAGAACTCACGAGCTTCTGATTGGTGTAATTTTATATCCAGCCATATTGTTATCATCACATTCGGTATGCTAAATATTTTTGGTGTTTTTCTCTTGTAAGACATGATATTTTGTAATTCTGTCAATATTTTTGTCCGAAATTGTCATTAAGTCATTAAAATAACAATTGAATGATTAATTAGTTTCATCCTTCTAAAACCACTCTCTTAGGGACCTCACAAGCTTCTGATTGGTGCCGTTTTATATCCATTCACACTATCAACATCACATTCTGTATGATAAATATTTTTCGTGCTTTTGTCTTGTTAGGCATCATATTTTATGATTTTGTTATTATTTTTGTAAGTAAGTGTCACTATGTCAAAATAGGTTGTTATTCTATTCAATTGTCATTTAATAATATCTAAATAGCATGTATTACTTTTTTGTAATTTGATGTTATGTTATGTATATGTTATGATCTTTTTTTTTTTTCGGTCTGCACTTTGTTGACCTGTGACCTGTGACCTGTTGACCTGTGACCTGTGACCTGCGTTTCGAACTAGCCGGAAAAGTTTTGTTTTTGTGTGAATATTTTCAGCGGGAAGTTATCGAATGTTTTTGTTCGAATCTAACGTTCGAATTAGATTTTCGAATAAAAACATTCGAAACTACACAGAAGCAGAAGAAGCAATTTTTTTGAGTCGGCAATAAATTAGTTATCACATGACTTCTCGTGCAATACTCGATATTTTACTCGTTCCGAGATTTTACCGATATTTTTCCTCGCCTAAAGGCTCGGAAAAATATTACGGAAAAATCTCGGAACTCGTAAAATATTTCTCGTATTGCACTCGAAATCATGCGATAACTAGTACATAGTATTAGTTTTATGCAGTGATATTCTTCCCGTATTACCATAAAACATTTGCATTAGTCTAAGACAAATAACTATTTACGAAATTAGCTTCCAAGGAAAATTTCTTGAACGATTTTTTTTGCTGCCGAAGCGAGTCTACGTACGCACAATGAGTGTCCCCAAGAATAGCTTCCCAATGTAGATGGCTCCACCTGAAAGGAAAGTTGTTTATCATCGATTATTTATTACCTAATCTTCGAAATTGACGTCAGTTTCGAGAATAAAGTTTAGAGCTGAGTGTTTAACCTTCGAATAAATAGTCTAAGTAGAGTAGCAACTTTTATGATTCGCAAACTTTCGTGGGACGCGACCGCAAGGTTTTTTTTAAAGTAACTACTAACTAGAAATTTGAGTCTCTTTTTGAGCGGAGACCTGCGACTTAGGCCTGTCAAATATTGTTAGTTTTCTGCATGCTCAAAAGTCTAAAGTTACAATAATGTCCTTCATTCTTCCTACAACACCCACCCACCCTAGTGGGAAACAAATTGGTGATTTTTCTAAAAGCTCAACAAGAAAAAAGTCATTTTCATCGAATAGATACTGCAGCAAAGATATACTGCAAGAAGGCCTATATACTCAAATACACAGAAAAACATTGGCATTATAGAAGCTCAAAGATTTTGTGGGATCAGATATGGTTTAGACGAAATTTGACACCAATGATTTTTCTAGGCTAGCGAATGGAATGTTTTAAAACTTTAATCGCACCCATTTCTTCACTCATTTCATTTCACTAACCTGTTTCAATTGAAATATACAACGGTAATGAGACTCATATGATTTGATAAGCCATTTATTATTTGAAATGTATTGGCTAAATATCTTATCGGGGAAAAAGTGGGGGGGGATACAGATTTTATTTAAATAACACCCCTGTGTCACAGACCCGATAGGGCCTCAAGCCACTGGATCAAAGTTTCGTACCCACTGGAAAAGAATACCCTACATTTTCAGCCCCATTGGTTAATTG
This sequence comes from Clytia hemisphaerica, assembly GCF_902728285.1. Lineage (NCBI taxonomy): Eukaryota > Metazoa > Cnidaria > Hydrozoa > Leptothecata > Clytiidae > Clytia > Clytia hemisphaerica. The sequence goes on from NW_027103342.1 coordinate 211,123, forward strand.
ACTTTGATTTTATCCCTATTCGAAATTCAATATAAAAATTTCACTCCAAAACTCCAAAAGATTTTTTGAGTTTGGAAAAATAGAACTTTTATCCCTTTTGGGATTTGGATAGAAATTTTTATCCCCACTGTGGGAAAAAGATTAACCTGGGCTGTGTGATCTCATAACATATCATCCATTTCTGATTTTGTGCATAAAGATACAGGATATGCACGGGTTTCTAAAAAGTGGTTGAAGCCGTTTTTTTTCGGAAAATTTATTTTGACCGTAAAAATCAGATTTCCCTATAAGTGGAAATTCCCTTTTATCATTTTTAGGGGAGATGAACATTTCTCGCGATTGCCTTTGCAATTTTTTACTGATCTTTTGGACAACGATGTAAAATTGTAATGTTTAAGCTCTGATGGAGACCGATTTTCGAAAAAATACATTTTTTGGGCAAATTTGGACCAAAAGTGCCTTAAAATGGGGTTTTCTAGACTTAATGTGAAATTGCTTCATTAGTTTTTTCTGATTTTTATACAGCTATGCAAAATGTTTATCCTTAAAAAATTTAAATCAAATTTGGGCCAAATTTCGGATTTGTTGAAGTTGCTTCATTCAATTTTATCTTTAGTGAGATAGAGTTATCTTTACAGGAAAGAAAGGATTGTTTTTGTTTATGCCCAAAACTCCTTGGGGCTCCTTAACTTAAAAAAATCGGAAAGCCAACGTGAAACAAGTTGCATCATGTTTTCAAGCTTACACATCTTTATGCTTTGCTGTTATCTCACTGACATATATTACACATCAATTATTGACAACTTTCAAAACATTTTCATTTTCATTCAGCATGTTTCCTACTACCTATATCAGGTAAGTCCATTCAGCATGTTGCTTTTTTGGACACGCTGCATAATACGCTGCAAATTTCTCTTTGAAGATATTATTATTAGCGTCTTTTTAGAAGAACTTTATTCTTCTCTACCTGGAGTTTTGAAAGTTGTCAATAATTGATGTGTATTATATGTCAGTGAGATGCTTTCTCTTTCAAATTTATCTTGTTCTTTTCTCATTCCTTTTTGGCAGGTTTTGATTCAACGCGGCCATTAAATTTTAAATTCTGTCCAAAGTTCCGTAACTTACGTTTTCCAACTATAATTTCTTAAAAAACCTTTGTTTTGTCTACAACTATATTTATTTTCTCCCCCTTTTTTTAAGCTGGCAAGTCAAAAATATCCAGTGAGGATGGTTTTGGAGTGCAATTTTTTACATTGAATTTCGGATGGGGATGAAATCAAAGTTAATTTCCCAGTGGGGCTTAAAATGTAGGGTATTTTCCTCCACTGGATACGAAATTTTGATAAGATTTTCCAATAGAGCTAGGGTCCATGGGTCTGTGACACAGGGGTGTATTTTTATTTTCTCGAATGTTACTACTAGTTGCGACACCTGAACATTGAGCCTATATTTTTATTTTTATTTTTCTCTTCCTATAAAAACTGGGATATAAAGGAAAATTTCCTATCCATAGAGAAAAGCTAAGTGGTTTGTAACTCGAGTATTTCTTTTGAGGTGTAAAAGAAAAAACAAGTTTCTCTTCTCCCAAACTTCAAACGTAACGTATCAGTACCCCATTTAAAAGTGAGGCCTGTGTGGCAATCGAGCTCGAACAATATTCTTGAAGAAAATGAATTTTGAAATCAGATACAGTTGACTATCGCTAATTCGAACTCGATCCGGGAATTTCAATTGTTCGGATTACAGAGAGGTTCGAATTGTAGAAAGTATTTTTAGAAAGTTTCTTCCTTGACGGTGAAGACTGGTAATATATTCGAATTATAGAAAGATTTGAATAATAGAAGTTCGAATAAGCGAGAGTCTACTGTATGATAAATCTTAACACTTTCGAATGCTTCAAATATTAAATTTTGAAGGAATTCTTTTGCAACGGTATAATATGCCGACAGAATTTGTCTCGATTACACAAATTCATTTTATAAGGATTTGCATAGAAAACTTTTTGTGAGGCTTTCAATAAAACAAAACAAAAATAATGCTCAAGATGAGTATTTAAAGCAAAAAGATTCGAAAATTCGAACTTTTTTCAAAAAATCTATAGAAATAGGCTAAAAACATAGAAAGAATTTAAGGGGAAAAAAGCTATGGACGTTTCTAAGGAGGAGAAAGTTTTTCGTCAACTTATTGACAAGTACAGTAGGTTGTCTTTTTTCTGTACTGAAAATTTGTTCAAATTTTTTTTGAGTGATTTTCTATTATGAATGACTTTTTCACATCCAAACTTAAAGAAGAATGAATTCTTTATTTATAAATATTTTAAAACTCATACAAAAAATATTCAAAGTATTTCTATACCATATCATCTACCCTACCTTGAAAAACCCCTCTTGTGTGAGATATAAACTTTATTTGAATTTAAAGAGAAGAGAACAGTCGTCGGAAGAAAATTTTATGTTGTGTTTTTTTTAACTGTCTATATTTTTGAAGAAGTTGGATAAAAAATGTAGGTTTCTTATTTAGCAGATGCTCAAAAGTTTGTTGAACTACTTTTTTGTCAAATTGTGTGGAGTGTACTAGCTAAGATTCCGAGTTGAGTTGAGGTGATAAGAAGAGCGGGGGAAAGATTGAGGGAAGGTAGGAGGGGATAGGAGTTAGGGATTTAAATTCCTCACTTCTGTTAAAGATAATGCATTAAAACTTGAAAAAAATATATATTTTTCTACGGAATATTATTCAAGGCTTTTCAGCTAAGAAGGATTAGAGGTTTTTCGTTTTAAACAAAAAAGAAGATTAAAAGAAGAAGAAGAAGAAAAGCTGGCATTGTTTCCTACTTTCTATTAGATTAAAATATGTTCTAAACGTTATACAGGGAAGGGGCCTTCCTCTTTTTCAAAAAATGGGGAAAACTACGAAAACTAGAATAAAAAGACCTTGACAGAATTTACTTATTTGATATGTTAAAAAGTCATCTTTCTTCAAATAATTTTTCTTCAAATAACTTTAGGAAGAAAAATCTTCTTTGCTTCGTTTATAATTCTAATATTATATATATAACACAACGAAAACATGTTTTAATAATATCTTGATAATATTGTTGTTATGTTTTTTTTTTCGTTCTATAGCTTGAAGAAGAGGGGAAGAAGATTCGAGAGGAGGGCTGGAGAGAAGTTTTCAAAACGAAGACCTGGTTTTACATACTAATGAACTAACATCAAAGAACAACAATATCTTTACAACGAATTGGCAACTGCTACAAATATGCATGACGGATCATTGAAAGCAAATATTGTTGAGCCAGAGAAGAAGAAAGGATACACAGAACGCCTCTGTGAATTTTATGTCAAGAAACCTAAGTTGGCTTTTGGTAAGTTTCCTACTTTCCAGACATGCTTTTGTTTTTTTTCAAACACCTCTGTCTCACTGAATCGGCAGTGGAATTCTTTTAGCTGTAGTGTGTATGTTTTAGTGAGACAGGAATAAAGGCAAATATGTGGTACTGAGAATGTGTCAAATCTTGTAATTTAAATTCAAAATTATATATTTCCCGGGATATCTTCCTTTAGAGGTAAAAGACGCACTAAACACCCTACAGCTTCATAAGTCGTCTTGCAAACTGAAATTCTTAGTCGATGATTCTCTCGCCTAAATAAATGCTATTTTAAATATAAGGAGGGGAGAGATTCAAATTTGGTTGATTTAAGTATCGTTTGAACCTTGGGGTTAAGATTAGTTTATTCTTATATTCGAGGAGAGGTTTACCAGATTTATCTTGTAGTTCATTGTATATTGCTTATGTAAATTCTTCTTTGAAGCAAGATTGATGGGAGTGATTTTGAAAGTGCAAATAATGATAGGTGTAATGGCTAGTGTGGTAGCAGAGTAGTGCTACCATTAGGGTCCCACTTTCATAAAAAAGATTTCGAAACTACCTCCACACTTTGTATAATGCTCATTGATTTTGACAGTTCTCAAAAAACTTCATTTGAACCTTGAATAATAAGAGTAGAATTCTAATGAAAAAATAATGACTTGTAGCAACAGGAGACTGGAAACAATTGACGAAGTGTTTTTGAAAATAGTAGATATTCCATGCTGTGAAAACACTTGCTCAATTTTTTAAGTAGTTTCCAATAGGTTGACTTTTCATTGAGTATTCCTCCCCCAATTTACTTGTTTTCCCTCTTTAGAGTTTTAATTTTGAAAAAACCTTTTCTATTTTTGTACAGATCAACGTCAAAAAATGAAGGAGGAATTTATGACATGAATTCCCTGTGTCTTCTCTCTACAAACTTTTCATTCCCAAAATTTATTCACTCGTGGTTTTAATTTTTCATTTATAAAAATGATTTTTTTTATGTTCGGGAAAGAAAAATATTTTAATTCTTTTATCTTTATCTCGCCTTTCTCAATACTTTCTTCTTTTTTTTCAATCGGTTTTTCGATAACGTTGTTTTCCCTTACACCCACCCCCTTATCTGTTTAAAATTTCAACAAAAAGCCCCACTCGACTCGAGAACACTTAAATATTTTCTAAGATAAATATTGGAAAAAAATAACCTCCGAGAAATATTATTTTCTAAAAGTCGCCTACATACTATTGTACGGTCAGAACAAACGGGCAGATTTTATGGGTGATTTTTCAAAAGCTGTGAAGTTAGAAATTTCATATTTTTAATCTTCATTTTCCGATTTTTTTATTTCTTTAATTTGTTATATTTTCAACTCCTGAATATCTTTTCAACAAGTACAAAACTGCTCTCTAATTCGCAAACTGCTCTCTAATTTTAATTTCAAGTTACAGCTTTTTCTTCTTAGCTGCAGATTATTTTGTCAAAAACGTCACTGAGAAAACGCTGTATTTTCATTTTGATATTTTAACCAAATTGAAGGAAATTCAAATGAAAATTTAATCTTTGAAAAACATCCGGATCACGTAAAAGTTTTGATGGAAAATTTCAATGAGTCATTCAACATGTTTCCCCATAATTTTCCATTTGCACACATAACACCGTGTGAAATTCTCATGACCCAAAAGTTGAATTCTACTGACCGCAAAGCGTAGTTTACAAAAGTCTTCATTCTCCATTTTCTATAAAATCTCTATCTATAAACCTTATCAATATTTTAAAATATTGAAACTCGGGTTGTATTCTTTTGATTTATTTATAAAAGTAATATTCTGATGACCTGAATCAGTCACGCATTTCAAATGAACAATATTCCCACAATTGGGGCAAATGAAGAGTGGACCAGGGTCGACCGTTATCCATCATACCCAATCTTCTTCTTTTTTAGTTTGCACAAAATGTTAAACAGTTTTCAAACAGTATATCTCCTAAATAAAAGCCTACTGTTTTTGATTTAAATGAGTTTCTTTATATTCATGCTATTCGAAAGTTAAATTATATCATGATTTACCACATATTGTCATGAAATGATTACGTCACGGGAGAGCATTTCAAGAAATCCGAAATTATTTCGTTTCTCTTTTACAGCGATATCACTTGGCATTCAAGTCAGTTTTTTATTGGCAACTGGTGCTTTATATTTGATGAACTACAACATCTTCCCGTACGATTTCACACAAGTACCTCTCAATCTTGAAAAAGATGCCACGAAACTCCGTTCCGATGCTTTCAACTTTGTCACTGAAGATCCTAGAGTTAATCTACTTCCGACAACGGCTATCCCGCAACCTGAGCGTACAATTAAGGCGTCACCCTTAGAGCTCATCTACCAATCAAAATACAAGGGCGGTAACATTTTGACGCCCACTAATCTAAAAGCGGTTCGAGATTTAGAACACAAATTAATTCAAGCTCCTTCCTATGAACGAATTTGTCATATCGATAACAACAGTCGTCGCCAACAAGATGCTAAAAGCAATTGCTCATTACCCATGTCCATAATACGGTTATTCGACGGAACATACGGACAACCCTTCCATGATCCGGAATTCGAACGCATTACAATGATCTTGAATCTTGCCATGAACATCAGTCATCTACGACCGTTGATTTCTTACACTTTAGATACACAGTCTATCATCAAACCTGATCGAGTTTTTTCCCAGCATTTACGGTCAATCGTTTTTAATGGGCTCCCTTTAAAAGGCTACAAACACGGTGAAGATCAGAAAGGTGAACAAATGAAAACACTTAAAATTAACGTCGTTGAAGCTTTCGGGAAAATGTTGTCCGAAAAGTATGAATCGGGAATCGGGGATATGAACATATATTATATGAACATGGATTTGTTTTTCAACGCCGTTGAATCTCAGGTAGTCTGGGATCTACTCTTGGCAGGTGGAAGCCTCATTTTTATTTTTAGTTTTGTATGGTTTCAAACAGGCTCATTGTGGATTACAGGCTGGGCTGTATTCGGGATCATCACAAATTTCTTCGGCGCTAATTTGGTATACCGAATCGTATTAGATTTTCGATTCATCGGGATTTTCCATGTTTTATCGGTTTTCATGATTCTCGGTATTGGAGCTGATGACGTATTTGTTTTCTTTAACACGTGGAAATTGATGGAGGCGCGTAATTTCAGTACCCTGACTGAACATTTAACTGAGACATTCCGCATAGCTGCAGGCGCCATGTTTGTGACGTCATTAACAACAGCTGCCGCTTTCTTGGCAAGTGCTGCTTCACCTTTGCTTGGAGTATCCTCCTTTGGTGTTTTCTCTGGTAAGTTAGCTTTTCTGCATTAGCCTTTTTAGTATGATATGCTTCGAGCTATCTTTCTTGCTTCTTTCTACGGACTTCTGATATTGTTGTGTTCAACTTTAACGGGGGAGGGGGGAGTCAAAAAATGGGAGTTTGTAAACGTAGGCTTGAATGTCATCTTTTCTTGTAAGAACATGCTATAGTTGACTCTCTCTAATTCGATCTTCAAGGGACCAAGAACTTTTTTCGAATTATAGAAATATTCGAAAGGTAAAGAGTATTTTGTACTTCCCACCAGAATAATTTAGTTCGCGAGAGAGAGAGAGATGAATTATAGAAGTTCAAATTAAAGAGAGTTGACTGAACACTTTTTAACCGAATATTAATTATATGTCTTTTTTATTCAGGTATCTTGGTTATCGTCAATTATATGTCCGTGTGTATCTACTTCCCAAGTGTCGTGGTTACTTATCATTATTTCTGGAAAGACTATCGCCCATTCCGATGTTGCTCGTCAAAAGATAAATCTACAGACCGGAAACTATTAGCCATGGATCAAAACAACGCTGGTGGTCACGTATCTGAGATACAACATGACGACGCACCGCAAGACGATATGACTAAAATGTTTAAAGCGATTGTTCATTGGTTTGAAACAACTTATGCGAACCGAGTTGTCTTACATTCTAAAGTGAAATGGATTGTCATGTTTTTGTTTGCATCTTTGACAATCACCTTTTTTGTTTACGCGATGCATCTCGGACCTGATGAGAAACAGGTGCACCATATTTCTTATCAACCCTCCTTCCTGGTAAATTGGGCCCCAGTCTCCTCGCCCTTTAAAGAGTTGATACATTGTTCATCTCTCCCTTCGGAGGCAGCTTTCTTGGCTTTCTTGGCGTTTGGAAGGCTATGTGCTACAATTTTTTATTATAATCCATAATCCGCACTTTGCTTTCTTTGAATTTATTAAAATGATAAAGCCGTGCTAAAGAATTTTATTGAAGTTTTACAATCTACGATTCTCTTCTTTCCTAGATTCAAGTTTGGCCAAAAGGAACAAATTGGTATGACATTCGTCAATTGAAATTAAGAGCTTTTGAAGAAACTGGAGAAGGAAATAATGTCATTCGCATTTATACTGTTTGGGGTTTGAAACTTCAAGATCGCACTAGTTGCCATTTCACAGATTACAAATGTAAAGGACGTACAGTTTTTGATGACAATTTCGATCTCAATAAACCTGGTTGTCAAGTAGCCGTTTTGGTAAGTACCAACAACATCTTATACTTAAAACACTAGTCGCGCTATAGCCACAGCAGTTGAAGTAAACTATGTTATATTTTCTGAGTAGACCACATCTCGGTACCGGCAAATTTCTTCAATCAGAACAAAAAACTGACATAGTGGTAAATGAGGAGGCGAGAAAATGGCCATGATTGATCAAATTGTTTTGGCGAATTTCAAGAAATTTTCTTAATAATCAAAAATGCATTTAAAGGAGTGGCGAGAGTGTTCCTCTAGTAAGGCTTTTTTATGGCAGACATGCTCAACATTTAAGGTTAACTATTAGATTTGTTTAAAGACGGTTAAACGATAGAGATGATAGGACGTATGATTATACAACTATAGTTGAGATCCTGCATGTAAATGGCGTTGATTTAACACTGTGTCGGAGTTGATAACGTCCACATGCCGCTTCTTTGACGCTAAGCACCGTTGGTCGAATCTATACTAGAAAATTTTGAGAACCTCCATTAGCTAATCTAAACCATTTTATTTGATTTTTACTTACTGTCAGGATTTTTGTCGCCGATTAAAATCATTACCGAAGGAGAAAGCCGAGGAATTACATATCAGAAGAAGTGTGGCCACAGGTCAACTTGAAGTTTCTTGTTTTATTGATGAAATGGATAAATATTTTCAGGTAAGAAGAATATTTGATATCATCATGGAGGTATAAAGAAAAGCTGCTGTTGAATTTGTCGGTGATTGGTCATTAAAGTTTTTTGATTTCTTTTGTGAAATATATCAAAATAATACTTGTCCGACAAAATACGACTTTTTTGTAGAACTCAAGATTGCTCTGAACATTCTTACTATCAGCTTTTCACCTAAGGATATAAGAGCTTAGTAAAAATGCACGATATTATGAGCATGCATACATCGTAAGTTTTTTAATTGTAGGGTGAGCTTGGTTACAATAGCATACTTCTCCTGTTTCTTTATACCTCCATGATACCATGATGTTTTTGAACAGATTTTAGTTTTTAAGTATCTCTAGATCGCCCCTGGTACTTTTGTCCTTACTTGCGCCCTCCATCATTAAGTGGAAATATTAAACTGTAAGAGCAGTGACTGGTTGAAAGTAACGCCCAGAATCTTTGAGTTAAAAAACTTTTATTTATACGAAGGTGGTGGTAATGATAACTTGATATCTATTTTCTTGTTATAATTTTAAATGTCATAGTTTTCTAAACAAGGAAAAAATTTTATATTTTCAACTTTTAAAATGTCTAAAAATGCCTCAATTTATCCTATATTTAGCACCAAAAATAAAGCTCTTCAAATAAAAAACATGAGCTGTTGATACTTGAAATGGAAATTTTATACCTAGCAAGTCGATTTGGTCTATATTTTTGTTTTCTAAAACTTTATCAGAAAAATTACCTGATAATGTTAAAACTTTTGCACCGCTGGTCTTACTTTACTCTCCATTAAAGAAATATGGCTAAAAAAGGCCCCCAAAATGTGAAAGTTGGCAGGAATAAGGGTGCTTTTTAATTTAGGCGCCGCAGGCAAAAAATTTTGATGTAAGAAACGTCAAACAGCTTAAAAGATCTTCTAAAAAGGAGAAAGTCAATCATCAAGTTTCGATCTCTCATTTTGAAGGTGAGCATCCTCTTTAAGGGCTCTGACCATAGTCCAAAAATTGATTTTGGTATTTGAACATAAAAGTTATATTTCAGGTTCCTTAACACTTTTAACAAAGAATTGCCTTTATAAATTGCTTTTTAATCGAATCCCTTATGCGTAATTAAGAATTTAATTGCAAAAATGACGTTATGAAATTTAAAAAGATGTTAATAATATGTTGCATCACCCTCCTTTAGAAAAAGTGCTTAGTTTTAATGGGTAATTAACCTTTTTGTTTCGAACTTTTTTCAAACTTTCCGCAAAGAATTGAACTATTTTAAATTTTGCGGAAATTTTTTTAAAAAGATGTGTCAAAAGTTACGACTGTTTTTTTAAGCAAAATCCAGATGAAAAATTGATGAAAAACCACTACTTTAATCGTAGAAATTTTAGCGAGACTAATTTTAGCGTTCTAGCGAGTTTTCCCTACTTTCGCTAAAATAAATCTCGCTAAAACACGCCGAATCGACAGATCGCTAAAATTTATCCACGCGAAATTTCTGGTTATATTGACTTAATACATTTTTATCAATACGAAGGGTTTCAGTGCAGAGAAATGCTAGAAAACGAACTCAGTCAATAATGTAATACGAGTATTCGCTAAAATTTATCCACGCGAAATTTTTTGAAATCGTGATTCGCTAAAGTAAATCCAAAAAAAATCTAGATTTTCCTGACTCGCTAATATACGCTAAAATTAGTTTCGCTAAAATTTCTACGATTAAAGTATTTTGAAGATTTCGAGACAAAGAAGATTTCAATGCATTTTTTGAATTTTCAGATTTAGGAATAGTTTGTCTAACAGAAAATGTATAATATGCCATAGTTTTGTTGGTTACATCAGTCAGAAAACACATTTTAAACACGGCAATTATGAAAAATTCACTATGGTCAGAGCCCTTAACCCCTAGTGGATTCACAACACTTCTTTTGCTTTGACATTTCGCGATTCAATTTTGAGAGTAGTTTTTAAAAAAGTCAAGAGAAAGGATGCAAGGGCGTAAAATAAAACGAAGCGCCGCAGGCGAAAAAATCAACATTGCACTTATAGAAGGCGTTATAAACTTGTCAAAGGGCGCCAATTCGCCCAATTAAACATTAACAAAATTTTGGCGCCCCCTTGAAAAGCTCTTTTGGCGCCCCTCTCAAATCTTTCTGGGTGGTGTACTGCACACCCTGCACCCCCTGCCAGGCCGCCACTGTAAGATATGAGCTCGACGAACTTTATCTAATGATAACATATACATCCCTTTTTAGACTTCTAAAATTCAATTTCTAAAGGACAGAACCCTCGCTGACGTAATTTTGGCAATTCGGGCCTGTATTTCGCTTCATCAACTGATTCGACCTTGCTCACAATGAAATTTACATTTCAGATACTATTTGGTAAATTTAGTATCCGTCCAAATCTCAAAATCAGCCCTCAGCTCATAGCCAACTAAATTTACTTTCCTCTATTTTCACAGTCTGACTATTTGGAGAAATTACGTCAGCAGTTAAAATACAAATTGCCGTTAGCCGAAAACATATCATTTGGAATACCTATGGATGAACAGAAAACCAGACTCTTAATGAAAACCTTACCTGAGATTTACAACACCTCGCTTCTTTCACCTCGCTACAAGCGCTTCTTTGAGGTGGCGCTCGGCTTTTGGTTATCAGGCGGAGGGCGGCCTGAAAACAAATTCGACTATTTCAAATATTCGTCTTACATGGGTGGAAGTCTGGACCCGAGTGTCACGAACGAACAACGAGATTCAATTGTGGCACGAGCACAAGGTAATAACTTGATCCAAAAAATTATAGAATATTTTTTAATATTGTTAATATTTTATAAATAGTATGTTGCCATTTGGCGCACGAGAATATATAACAATATAGTCTCCAAGATTTTCAAAACGATGTACAAGGTTCATAAATTTAGACTGCGCAACTATTAACTTCTTAGCACGAATTAAATGATCAAAAATGGTTACCTGGCTACCAGTAGCTTGCTGAGTCGACCCGAGCTGACGAGGCAATTTCTAAAATTGGGATTTTGGCGCCCCTTTTTAGAAGTAAAATATCCCTGTAAAAATGGTGAACAATTTGGGTATTTTCTTCTCTTTTTGGCTGAAAACTGCTAATTTTAAGGTGTAAAAAAGAAAACAGGCGCCAAAATTAGTAATCAGAGGCGCCTTTTTCCGACCATTGTCTTTCGGCGCCCCCAAAAAAATCAGCCGCTGGGGGAGGGGAGCTGCCTCACCTGCTACCACGCTACTTCTGGCTATCCAGATATTTTTTTGTTTGTCAAGGGTTACTTTTATTGTCTTTTTCTAGGTGGTCGCTATGGCAACATTCTTCGTTACGTAGCTGTAGTAGTAAACACAACATTAACTGGACCCACATTGAAGTATACCGAAGGTCTAGAAGCTTCAAAGAAGTGGGAAGAATATATGGAAGAGGAGGTCGGTACAATAAAATTTCTGAATATTTGCGATTTTCTATTGGTAGAGATCTTTTAAGAAAGATATTAAGAGCCTTGTGAGCCATACCTTTTTCAACCCATAAGGACCCTGTTTTCATATATCAATAATTGCAAAGATAAGGGATAGCTGCTAATTCAATAAAAGACTTCAAAGAAAAGCTAAAGCAGGCATGGGAAAATCACCCGAAGAAATACGACTCTAGAAACATATAATCCATGATCGCTGTGCTCCTACGACTTGTAAATTTTTGTTTGATAATAATAAAAAATATCCGATCACTACAATAAATTTTGAGGATTACTATTCAATTACTAAGCCTACTATTCATTCAAATCTATTCTCAATCATTTTCACGGCAGGTGAAGCGGATGCCAACGTCGTGTAACAAACCTTTTCAATGCACCCCTGAGTGGAATGAATGGCATTGGTTAAGAGTCCAAGGGGTAATATTTTGTAGTTATTTATTCCATCTATGGTTAAAGAGACCAAGAGCTAGGAGTAACCAGACCTGAATGGTGCAGTGATCGCTTTTTGGTATTACTTAAACTAGCCCGGGGTCCACTTAAAGCTTTTTTATAGACTGAATGGCGCGATTAAGTGGCCCGGTAGTATATGGTAATATGCTTTTGCCTAGGCGGACTGTACGCCCGATTTTCGTTGTTTTTGGAAGGTGAAAACAGTAGGAAGCAATGTTTTTATTTGAAAATAAGGGATTCAAAATATGTTATTGATGTTTGTTTCTCAAGCTTAATTATATTTTTCAACTTCGAGTAGCTTTTTTATTATTTGGATTTCAAATATTTTTTTCCAAAATGATGACCTCGCCAAATGCTCCTAGTCTACTTCACTGGACTCAGCGTTATAAAAAATTATCAAAAAGCAAAGTTTAGCCAGAAGTAGACTCTAGTCTATACTTAAACTGGATAAATTTTATATCAGTTGAAATAAGTACAATCTAGACGCTGGGATACAATGTATATAATACGAGTGTATATAAATGGATATGGATATGGATAACCAATGAGGATTCATAAAGTTTTAAGTCTTCTTTCACAGTGGGCTAATCAAAAGTTTAGTGAAGATTTCAATTTGGGAATGTTACTTTCTTCTTATAAATTAAAACTTCATACCTGTCCGAGTAAGGCCTAAAAGCCTGGAGCTGTCTATTGTGTAGACTACCTTTTATATTTCCTTATAGGACTTAAAGATTTATAAATGTATAGCACTTCAATGATTTTTATAATTTTTTTATGTTGCAGGAGCTCTTGAAAGGTGCAAGGATTGGAATTTTAATCGGATTAACATTAGCTTTCCCGGTTCTGGTTTTCACCACTTGTAATTGGATTATCGGGCTACTTGCAACGCTAACTATTGCTCTCATTACAATATGTGTTGTTGGCTTGATTCCTTTGGTCGGATGGAACCTCGGTGTCATGGAATCTATTAACCTGACGCTGGTCGTCGGGTTGTCGGTGGATTATGCCGTACATTTGGCTGATGGATACGTCCGGTGTGAATTCAGTGATCGGAAACGTAGAGTCAAACATATGTTGGGACACGTAGGCGTTTCTGTTCTAGCAGGGGCGTCAACCACCCTTGGAGCATCTGCATTTATGTTAGGCTCTAAAATCTTGTTTTTCTTTCAATTTGGTATTTTTATATTTTGCACTATTGGGTTTTCAATCGTGTACGCGCTTGTGGTTTTTACCATTGTTATTGGTTTGATCGGACCACAAGGAGACAAAGGGAATGTTTTATCCATCGTAGATTACTTCAAGAAGAAAAATTCACGTGACACGACACAAAGTCGTAACAGTCGTGCTGAGTTGATCAATAATACTGAAAGTTTAACAACCACACCCTTAAAAGAGACTGGATTTTCTAGTTTGGAAGACGAACTTAAAATGGACCAAAAAAATGAAAATGATACGACGAAAGAACAGAATAAAAGAATCATTAAGAGTTAGAATACAATTTTTGTGTGACATCTCTACAGACTACAAATTTTTTCTATATTTTAGGTTAAAAAAGGATCACCACCCTGACCTTGCCATTTTTGAAGGCATTCATTTTTTAGAGTTGAATATTTATTCTGTTGCATTTTTAGTTTATATACTTTTTAGAAGTTTTTGCATTTCGAAGTTATTTCCCATAAATTACACCAGGATATTTCAACAAACTCATACCAAGTCCGTCACACTGAAAGAAGTGTTTAAAAGTCAAACCGAAATAATGTATACCGGTTCGAAAATTTATATTTTCGGCTTGGAAAAGAAGCAGGCCTAGCCTGAGAACCGGTAAAAATTGTTAGAAGGTTATTTTAAAACGAGTTTTATGCAATGGAATAAAAGAATTTTGATTTAGAGATGATTTCAATATAATCGATAAAGTGTACAATCATGGACAAAATATTTGAGACAAAAGGGAGTACCCGGTGACATTTTAAACACCACAAATGACTATTAAGAGCCTTAAACTACAGTTGGAAAGTAGAGTTTTAACATGAGACTTAAGACTTAAGACCTTAGGATCTCAGGATTTAAAAGCTCAAATTTGCTCGAATGAGGCGTAAAATATAGCCTAGAAGCCACCAAACCCTTCTAAAATCGAAATATTCAATGAAAGAAAGTGGAAGTGCTAAAATAGCAATTCTTGCCCGAACTTTAAATTCTGAAAAACGTTAAAATAAACTAAAGTCTCAATATATTTCGACCAGGATTGTAGTTCCAATTATCATTGTGAGACTTAAATGGAAATTCGATTATCTTTATTTTACTTTATAAATTTTAGTCAGCTCCGTTTAAAGATTTCCCTATCCTGGTTATTTTATGCTCAGAGTTAATTTTAGGCTGTAGATAGTCTAAGCACTTGTAAATATGGAATTTATGAAATTATATTAATATCATCAAACACAAACTTCGTTTTGTCTCTTCATGAGAATATCAATAAAGAAATATTTGCTCCTTTGGATCTCCGATGTTGATAACGTCTTATGTTGTTGGAAAATAGACCTTTTCATAAATTACGTCACGAACATCACTTGCCTCGTTTTGAAACTATTGCCATGGTGATTAACTCACAGAGGATTTTATTCAAACTACTTTCTATTTATAAAAAAATCGTTTAATGTCTCAAGGGACATAATCACCATGGTAATTGTTTAAATACGAAGCAAGTGATGTTCGTGACGTAATTTACGAAAAGGTCTATACCGGTAAATGCACCTACACGTTCTTTTGTATGAACACCCAAAACTTTTGAAGCCTCAGGATGTTCTTAACTTCTTTAGTTTTAAGCCTAAAAATATTCTTAACATATTCTTATCTTGTGGGCATTTTACCAGCATTTTACTAAGAAGTCGGGTGTTTTAGAGTCCGCAAAGCCTTGATGTTCTTAACTTGTTCTTAATACTTTGGCCATCGAAGCCTGATGTTCTTATAATAGTTTATTCTTTTTATGAAAAACGTATATACCTAATAACCTGTAAAAGTGAATATGCCAAGTGAAGTTGAATGTTTTTTTTTTCATCATGGTTATCTACATAAAAGATTTTTTGTTCCTTGCCATGAAGCCAGTGTTGTAAGGCTCTGATTGGTCCGTTTTACAGTTTATTAACAAATCATCTTTTACAATCCCAAAAGGGAATTGAAAAAACAGAAGCAGCCGGCGGAAAGATTTTTTAGAAATATGTGTTCTTATCTTCTAGGAGACCACATGTTATGACCTTCAATTTTCTTATACAGATTATGTGTTCTGATTTCTAGGAAACCTTAATCGCACTATGTGTCTCCCTAAACTTATTACTACTTTATGGTTGGATGTGTTCTAAAATCTAGGAAAAACATTTTGCCAAGACAAACTTGTAAGATATTTGTTTTTTTTCCACGGAAGATGTATTCTGAAACTTTCTAGGGTTACTAGGCAACAATATCACATCAATTTTCTCTTGATTATACCCCCTGTTTCCTTAAAAGATGTGTTCTGAAGCTTTCTAGGGTTACCTAGACAACAAGAACACATTTGATGACTTGATTATACCCCTGTCTCGTCAGAACATATCATTATTTCTAGCTGATTAATTTTCAAGATCTTATCAGAACAGATCGAAATTTCTAGATGAAACATACTCTCAGAACACATCGGAAAAAAAGGTCGCCTCGCCGGCTGCTTTCGAAAAAAATGAACTATTGGCTCAAAACACGTCTTTATTACATTAAGAAAAAATGTTTACAGTTTAAGATCTCCATATTCCGAAAGTCAATTCCTAAGGGAACTCATAGTTCATCGTTTCTATTTCAATTTGTAAGATTCCTTTTTTATCAAGGGAACAAATTAGTTACATAATTTGTTTTGAAAGGAACTTTTTGTTCATTTACAAGTATTCCCTTGCTGGTGCTATATGCACAGATAGTTCCTATTCTACAACGATTCAATGAGAGTAAAGAGGACCAAACCAATTGGGAACTCTCTGATCTCATTTTAATAGTCATTTCAACTATTTTTTAAAAGAACTAATTGTATATTTAAATTAAAAAAAACATTTTAATCAAAGAATACGGTATTTCACAGAATGGAATTAAAAGGATAAAAACTTCATTAACCCTATTCAACCTAGGCTTTTAGGGGCGGTTCAGAACTAGGGGGAACTAAGATCTTTGTCACGTAAGGTAACTTTTGACAAAAGAAATTTTTGATGACGTCACTCATCATGCCCAAAGTGAGCAAAAACCGAAAATTTCCTTTGTTCTTATAAATAGCTATTGTATTCTAACAAAAGCTTTGGAAAAAAGTTGTCTGAGTTTAAAATGCTTATTTTATCCTAAATATTCAATAAATTACGGTTTAAACAATATATTTGACATTAAGAATAAATTTGTATTGGAAAAGTGTCAATTTCTGTGACACCTTACTGTCAGAAATATCATCTTACTCAAACTGTGAAAATTTTTAGGTGTCAATTTTTTTTTTTTTTGAAGCTGAATAAAAGTTAGGAGTTTACAGAAAATTTCAAGGCAATAGCTCTATTATTTCAGGAGCTATTACCAATAGTTTGACCACCGAACAGAAAGAGCCTCCCCCCCCTAGTTCGAATAGGGTTAAAATAGTGAGATAATTCTTTTTTTCTGAAATTACGTGAAATTAATCTAGATAATTAGTTCATTTGATAGAGGATCGATGCGATCTCTCAAAAAGGCAAGTTCACTTTTTAAATGCTTATTTGGAAAATATGGAGAAATGACGTGTGTACGCGATGAAGAGAACTTTCAGCAAGAAAGATTGGGAAGGCGTTGAAGGAGCTAGCCTGGATATCCAAGCTCAAAATTTTAGAAAAAATAAGTTTTACCTCAGCCAGACAAAGTTCTAAAATTATAGAGCTTGGTTCACCTAGAAATCAGGTGAACCCCTGTTGACAGATTTTCCTGCATGAATCCCATCCTGCATGAATCCCATGGCTGCAAATAAATATATGCACATAATGATATGCATAATTGCAAGATGGTACCCCAGCAGTGATAAATCAATTTAGAATGGCAGCCTTGACCATAAAATATAGACAGTGTGGTGGAAAGTCTGTTAGACAAAAAATGCAAAGTGAATTTTGGAGAACAATTTTTTTCAAAATACAACCCAAAACATCAATATAAAATCGGCAAACAGAAAAGAAGAATTGAAGCAGAATAAAGATATACCTTTAGTTCTTTACACGATGCAACCAAGTCATTAAGAAGATTAAAACAAGAATATCTAAGCAAGTAATTGAAAAGAAAACAACCAGAACATCTAAAAATCCCCATATTTTGATCTTCCCACTTCTTCCCTACCATTATTGTTATTTTTATTTGGATGCGTGGTCAAACACCCAAGGGAGATAATTAGGTCTGCTATTGTTATTTGCTTCGAAAAAGAAAAATCAGGGCGATTTGCAAAGCAGCGTACGCGCCTTGCTGATCGCCCGCGCGGTCCATCCAAATACAGGCGAACACTTATCTGATATTCCGATGGCGGTTTGGCGGCCGCCCACGCTAAAGCTCTGAAGGAGCGGGCCAAACTTTAAATTTTCCCGACCTTCAGAGCTTTAGCGTGTCGGAAAAAATTTCCACATCTGGTTACCAGATAAGGCGAACACTTCAAGTCGGCTCGTATAATTTTTTATACGCGCGCCACTATTCAGATTTCTGATTCGCTTGGACCAACCAATCAGAATATCCGCATAATCATCCTCAGATGTGAATGCAGACGATCTAGGTAAACCAGACCGTAAACATAAGAAATATCAAAATCAAGAAAAAAGTTTACGGGCTGGATATTCAGGCTATGAAGGAGCAAGTCCCAAGGCTAAACGGCTCAAACTGACTCCAAATGCAGCTGGCTTGTTTGTTTGTCCTGTTTCCAATTTTGTGACAGTGATAGCTACCACAGTCAAAGAAAACATGTTGTAACTAAACACGGATGGTACTTTTATTTTGAAAGTAAACCTAATGTTGATGAAGAGAGAGAAGAGGTTGGTATAGCTTTGTCTCTAATCCCGATATAGGAGTTTAAGTTTAGACTGCCTAAGCCAATGACAATTTTTTTCGAAAATCCTTTTCAAACAATCAAACAAATACAACGGCTAGTTTAGCTTATTGCACACACAGTTTTCTCAGAAACACACTTTTTTAGACAGAAGACATTCCATAGCAGGGTTGCTACAGGCTTACCAAGTTGGAAATTCCAGACTTTTAGTCTCAAAAGCCATATTTTTCCAGATTTGTTGCATGAAAATGGCAAAAAAATTCCAAAAATTTTAGCAAAATACGCAATATTTTCCAGGCGTTTTATCTATTAGGAAGATTTTTAGTTTTTCCTCAACGGTCATTTGAATGACCAGATTGATGAATACGACAGAATGACAAATCTCAGAATAAACATGATTTAAAATTTTGGTTGCGAGCAAAGCGAGCAGAAATTTTTGGGAATTTCAAATGCCAGGATGAAAGTTTCCCATTTCCTGAAAGTTTACTTGACTTTATTCAGGACTATTTCCTTCAAATTCCATATTTTTTCCAGACATGAATGTCAATTCCAGACTTTTTTGGACAAGTATGCCAATTCCAGACTTGTTCTAGACTTTCCAGACTTTAACTTAATTCCAGACATTTCAGGCAGACGTAGCAACCCTGCATAGTGAAGTTTATGATGAAAGAAAAACAAGTTCAGAAAAAAATCACCAAACATAGAATCTAGCCCCCAGGTCAATTGACATGGTCAGTCCACCCTAGCCACAGGCTAAAATCAGGTACCAATTGCTGCTCGACCATTTAGCCCGCCCCTCAGGCCATGGGGGGGGGGTTCCAGGGAGTGTAAGTGCCAAAAGGAGACCACCATAAAAACACTATGAAAGAACGAAGAAAAAAGGAGAAACGAATAAAAAACAAGAAAAAACGACACACACCTCGCGATTCATTCCCCTTAGTTCTATACGTTATTTAATTACTTACGGTTTAAAAGAACGCATGCGTTTGTGGGCTCCAATTGGATCATCCACTGTATGAAGGGAGTGTAGGTAAAGAACTCCTTTTAAAATCATAACTTCTTTTCCTCTAGATGAATTTCCGTTAAATTTTCAGGAGAGATCTATAAGATTATCTATCATTGATATCATGTTCAAATCAAATATCTAAATCATTCTCTTTGAAGGAAAGAAAAAAATTGACAATGTTTACATTCTTTTAACCTTCCACAGCTGTTCCACAGTACTTAAAGTGCGCATCTTTTACCAAACGCCTTTACGGTGGAACACCGTGGAGATAGCGAAACTCTTAAACGGTGTATTGTTGGTTTCGTGTTGAGTTTAGTATAGTAGATAATTTTTTTAATATACGTCATAGATAAATGACTACAATGACAGTTTGTTCAGGGGGCTGCGGCTCCACTTTGAAAGGAGGCCCGGAATTCCCGAGTTATTTTTTCCGAGTTAACAAAACCGAGTTAAAAAAACCCGAGTTATCTCGAGTTATGACGTCATTTTTGGAATTTAGTGACGTCATTTTTCATTTCATAACTCGGTTTATTTTGCTTCCTTTAACTTTCCGAGTTATTTTCCATTTTTTAACTCGGGAATTTTTGCTTCCTTTAACTTTCCGAGTTATTTTCTATTTTTTAACTCGGGAATTTTTGCTTCCTTTAACTTTCCGAGTTATTTTCTATTTTTTAACTCGGGAATTTTTGCTTCCTTTAACTTTCCGAGTTATTTTTGATTTTTCAACTCGAGAAATTTTGCTTCCTTTAGCTTTCCGAGTTATTTTTCTTCATAAAAAAACACCAGTTTTAATCTATTGATCCCATACCAAATACCTAAATCAAAGACATAACCATCCATTACCAACTAGAAAAACCTTAACCTGCTTAGTAAAATGAATAATCAACAAACAAGTGAATAATTGAAAAGCAAGAACTGAAGTTAAAACCTGCTAGATAAACAAATACAGCAGGTAAGTGATGAGATAAAGCTATTTCAAAATTTATATTTCCTCCCTTATTTCATTAAAGAATACTGTAAGTGACATGACAAGATTCTCAGAAAAATTCACTGAGTCCTTCCCACTTCGCTGTAAAAATTTTGAATGAATCAAAAACGTTTCTTGAATCAATCATTTCACAGACTATTCGTAGATTTTTATGAGAGATGTTAAAAAATAAATAAATAAAACTCTCCAGAGTGCACACACTCACCAAATCAACTTACAGAAAAAGATTCGAAAGTTTCCCGCGCGCGTGTGACCTTTGCAAAACATTCGAATTATGAATTCGAATCTTTTTGTTCATAAGGCTCTAATTAAACTTGTGGGTAAAAAACATTCCGGGGGTCAAATACGCTACTTTTTCAAAGTGGTTTCGACCCTTATTGGAACTTTTGGCTGCTTTTACAAGCCAAAAAAATGGAAAATAACTCGGAAAGCTAAAGGAAGCAAAAATTCCCGAGTTAAAAATTCAAAAATAACTCGGAAAGCTAAAGGAAGAAAAAATTCCCGAGTTAAAAAATGAAAAATAACTCGGAAAGTTAAAGGAAGCAAAAATTCCCGAGTTAAAAAATGGAAAATAACTCGGAATGTTAAAGGAAGCAAAAATTCCCGAGTTAAAAAATGGAAAATAACTCGGAAAGTTAAAGAAGGCAAAATAAACCGAGTTATGAAATGAAAAATGACGTCACTAAGTTCCAAAAATGACGTCATAACTCGGGATAACTCGGTTTTTTTTAACTCGGTTTTTTTAACTCGGAAAAAATAACTCTGGAATTCCGGGCCTCCTTTGAAAGTGGTAGGGCCATGGTTTAGTGTCTAAGGAGGTGCCACCATGGTTGGCGCGGACGGGAGAAATTTTTGAAAATTAGCCCTTCTAGACTGGCTAAAACAGGTCTTTTTCAAGGTTTTTACACAAAATTTAGCTGAATCAGTAAATTTTCTTTTTGCTTTGAAAAAATGTGGTCGGGCCAATGCCTTATCCACTGCGCCACGGATTCATGCCCAAAGAGCGTTTCTGACGGCTATTTATATTGTACAAACTACAGACCAGACT
The DNA here is from genome assembly GCF_902728285.1 of Clytia hemisphaerica. Classification (NCBI taxonomy): domain Eukaryota; kingdom Metazoa; phylum Cnidaria; class Hydrozoa; order Leptothecata; family Clytiidae; genus Clytia; species Clytia hemisphaerica. The sequence continues at coordinate 232,736 of NW_027103342.1, forward strand.
GTATTAAGAGAAAATCACAAAAGAGTGCTTTTTTCGAGCTCCAACCCTAACCCTAACTTAAAATAACCAAATTCCAAGCCAATTTGATACGTAACCACACCCAAACCACACCCATACCCAACCCTACCAGGTCGCCTGCAGGTCCTGACACTATTCCCGCATGCCGGATCCGAAAAATAGGTACATGTCTTTCGCTTTTACGAAGAAGCCTTCACCCGCTGGAAAGTCAGCCCAAAATGCTTAGAAGGCTTAGAATGATTAATAGGAAGTACAGATAAGAAATCTGGCTTTGTTAAAATCTAAGCAGCTTGAAAGAACGTATCTATTTGCTTGAAACGTTCAGAAGAAAACAGAGCAGTGCATAGTGGAATCCGTATCCAAAGCAGAAGTCGGTGAAAAAGATTTATTCCGTTGTTTTTATACTCTTTCCATGAGAATAATAAAAGACCCAGATAGAAGAAATATTCTACAAGTAGTATATAACTTTTAACATTATTCGAAGGAAAAACAAGATTCGCACAAATGCGACTAAATATTTCCTCTTACACTTGCAGATGGACTGTCTGATCGAGAAAAAAAACGTTTCAACTTGAGGCAGTCCAGGCTTGCGCACCGCACTGGGCTCGACTTCAGTAACTTTCGAATTATTTATTATTTAAAGGTCTGATTGTAGCAGTTTAAGATTTTGAAAAAAATGAAAACTCGACCCCAGGCCCAAAAATCAAAATTTTCAAAAAAGAAATATGGTTTGTCTCTTAGCCAATCAGATTGCTTATATTTTTCAAGTTCAGGAAAGGAAAACAAAATTCGAGTTATGGAGCCAAAAAAGGGGAACATTAGATATATGGAGGTTTTTTTATAAGAGTTTATTAGGAGATTTTCATGCTGCCAACGAATTTGTTCGAGTTAAGGAGACGTTCGAGTAATAGAGGTTCGAGTTATTGACACTCTACTGTATTTAAAAAAGTAAGCTCATCTCCAAGATAAGGAGATGCTTTGGAGTTTTTACAACATGCTTAACTGATTGGTTATTTTCAAACAATAGGGATAACGCGTTCTTTAGAAAAAGTAATAAAATCGTTTGTCTCAACATTTAACGATCAACAGAGTCATCAAAGAACTTGTAAAAACTCCAGCTAGACCCAGGATAAGATGATAAAAACTTCGGGCATTACGACACGCTTATAAAAAATTGTAGGCTAAAAAAAAAGAAAAAAGGGCTCGGTACTGAAAGGGTTAACAGCATACACTCTTTTTTATAAGAACAATCAGGCTTAGACTGAAACAATAGGTCTATTATTCTAGACAATAGAAGAAATAAGAACAAGCCTGGGCTTAACTCAAATTTCATGGTTCTTATAAAAAAGAGCGTAATGAGGGTTCATAACAAGAAAATGTCAAAGTGAGGAACGTTGCATATTGTAGTCATGTGTTTTAAAAATTACACTGAATGTAAACCTCAGATTAAGCACAAAATGTATATTAATATATATATGTATATAATGTATATTAAAAAGTGTATAACAAAAGAACAGTAAAGCTAAGTTTGTTAAAAATCAAGGAAACCAGCACAAATGGGATAGGCCAAATCAGCAGTTTTTATTGGAATCATAAAGGCAAAGGTCAAGGAATTGCATTGGGCCATTCCAATTTTATTCGCTACCCCCCAATGGACGACATGGAATTTCCGTAGCAAATTGCTTTCAAGAAAGTCCGGAATTTTCGTAACAAATTTTCAAAATACCTATCAAATCCGGAAGGTGATAGAAATTGACCGTCAATCGAACATCACTCTTCTGTTTTTCTACTTCCTATCTCTCTATCTCCTTTTCTATTTTCTGACTTTCTGAGACTTGTTTTCTGATTTCTACTAACTTTTCTATGAATTTGATCTTTCAAACTTTCTCCAAATATCAACCCGACCGGGATTCGAACCCACCAAATGAAAGAGTCTCTGATCAGAAACCCAGCGCGCTATCCGCTGAGCCACACTCGCACAGCATAACACAAAATTTGTAAATACTTATAGAATGACTAAAAAGACGGGGGTAATGTTATTATAATATGGGTAAAATTGCCCCTTTTTTAACCTGACTGAAATTCGAGCCGTTACTAGCAACCCTGCGGGGCCCAAGGCGCCGAGTATGCACCCGGCACAGTGACAAGCCGTTACTAGCAACCCTGACCCTACCTAACTGTTAGTTAATCAATTCGAAACAACAAAACCCCCGGAAATACAAAATCGTAGATAGCAAAAAAAACCATGTTCGACTGACGGTCAATTTTTATCATCTTCCATCAAATCCGTGGAATTCCGTTACTATAACCTAAAAAAATCATGGAGTTCCAATACTTTAATGCAAAATTATGTAAAATTCATGGAATTTCGATACTTTCTCTTTAAAGTTTGCCTGGAATTCCGTGCCAAAATTTATTTCAAAAATTGATGTCATCCATTAGGGGGTAATGCTTTTTTTCTGGAATGGCCCATTGTGACCGTTTTGTCATTTTTTCTGGCAATGAATTCTTTAAGGGGCCATTCAAAAAGTACGTTCGTCGCTGAGGGGGGGGGGGCCATCCAAAAAGCGAACGAACAGGGGGAGGGGGCCAGAAATCTAAGATTAAAAACGAACATTTCACACATTTCGTGTGCTTGGTTGAAATTACCTTGGATTACCTTCATGTTTATATTTATGTGGAAGTTTGTTGATATATGAATTTCTTGACACCAATCTAATCCACAAAAGAGGAGATGCTTTATTCTATCGACCTCTTTGTCAAGAATATATGTCAACCTGAAATATCGGACTATAGTTTTTCTATCGACTTCTTTGTCGAGAATGTAAATCAATCTGCTCAAGCAGACAAGGTTTATATTTTTGCCGTGTACGAAACATTGGAGCACTATACTAAAAGATAACACTTCAACAATCCAAACAAGACATGACGTCGCCGTTAAAACATTCAAAAATATCTCCAAGCCAAGATGCAATATGTTTATTAAATACACGCTCACAGTATCTCTAGTCAGGGAAAACAATCACACATTCAAAAGTGTCTTTAGTCAGGAAAACAACCAAAACAATCACACAAAGTTTCAAAAGTTTACTTTAACCGGATTAAATTTCGCGAGATTAAATTTCGCGAGCTAAAAAAATCGCAAAATTTTCTGGATTTAATTTCGCGAGTCAGAGTTTTGAAATATTTCGCGTGAATTTAATTTTGCGAATAAGCCAGAAAACAGCTGAAAATAGCCATTTTTTGCCATAAATGGAGACTTGGAACTAGTTTCTCCGCCAAAAATACAATTTTAAAAGTTTTGTGGTGGATTTAATTTCGCGAATCAGGAATCTCAAGCGTGTTCGCGAGTTTTAATTTCGCGAAAATGACAAAAATTCGCGAACTCGCGAAATTTAATCTCGCGAAAATTAATCCGATTAAAGTAGAATATCCACAAAACCTCTGACCTCATGAATGTAAGAACCAAGCATTACAGGGTTCAGACAGACCTTCGAAAATAAAATTCCCTGAGTTTCCCTGAATTTTAATCAATTTTCAAAGGTTTTTTCCCTGAGAAATTCCTCATTTTAGCTATTTTTCCCCTATTTTTTCCCTGAGTATCAAGCAAACCATAAAAACTAAGCAGAGTCAAAAGAGATGTATCTTTAAACAAAAGGCACACAAATCAAATGGTAAACCTAAGGTAAAAATTAAAGCTACAAATACTGCATATGAAGAAACACTTTAAAACTAAAAAAACTTTTAAATCTGTTTTTTCCATTCATTCTTCAAAAAATAAAATTCCCTGAGTTTCCCTGAGCAGACTGGAAAAAAAAAGTTTTTTTCCCTGAGTTTCCCGAAAATTTATCATATTTCCAGGTTTTCCAGGTTTTCCAGGGTCTGTCTGAACCCTGCATTAAAGACTTTGTTTTGGGGTCACTCGGTAAACAAATCTCATATAACTTGTTCCAGAGATATTGTCGTCCATAAAAGAGTAGTTTGTATTTCAAAGCAAAAATATTTCTCGTACTGCCCATTTTTCTCATCAATTCTTCAACTTGAACCAGTTTCACATCTAAATAGAATGTTAATACCATTTTGCCAACCATTTAATGTCCAAAGTTATGGGGATGTAGCGTTTTCTTCATGTCAAGCAAATGTCTCTGAAATCTTTAAGTTGGTTGGTTTGGCTGTTTGGTATTCGGAAGAGGTAATCCATGGATATCTTTGTAATCAATGATGAAAAACTCTTGAAATTACTGATGATTACAGTTGAAGTGTTAGCCTCACATTTCATGTAATTATTGGTCGCCAATTAGATGAAAATTGTATGTTTTTTGTTCGTCAGAAAAGAGTTATAACTTTTAAAAAGCCAAGAGTGAATTTTCGTCCATCTTGTATTTTGATCTGAATTATTCGTGTCTTGATTACTCAAAAACATGCGCGTAACATCAAGGTAAATCCGTGCGATTTTGTCTGAATAACTAAGGCAAATGAAAACAAAAACAAACTTCGCAATGTGGTGGCGGATTGCCCCTTTAAGGGCGCAAAAAGGGCGTAAGTAGCCAAGGATCGGAGAAATGCCTTTTTAACTAATATTTCCCCTTATAGCGGGGAAATATTCAAAAATTCTTTGATATACTCACTTTCTCCATATATGCTTTCTCTAACAATTAGCTCTCTTTATTTACAATGCAAAAGCATGCATCTTTTATTAACTATTGGATATGACGCAAAAAAGTACGATCGCACTTTTGGGTACCCTGAGTATCAGAGGTCAAGTTTTCAAAGAGAAAATATATAAGGCTTCTTTTTATATTTCATATATACTTACAATAGGGGCAAAAAATTAGAGTAAATTTGGTTTTATAAATAAATTAAATAAATAATTGAAAACAATAACCGCTAGTGGCACTAGACTGTAGCTAGCAGCAAGTGACAATGAGTCTAACCTAGGGTCTAACGGAAAAATGATACCGATTGAAAAAGAATGTAATAGCACAACTAAGTAGTTGCGCCGGGCTGTAAAGAAACAGAAACTTGAAAATTTCATAAAAACTCAATAAAATTTATAAAAAAAAAAAAAATTAATTAAGAAACATTAATTATTGCTAACTCTTGAACGAGAGTTAGTCAGTTCAATATCATTTGTATTCAGTTCTCTACTCCAAATGGAACGGGATCCACGAATACATAACAAAGACGATCTCAACTAGCTGAATGATATTTTTGATCGAATAAACGAAATTGATTCATGGAGACGTACACCACGTTTTTCAGCAAGCATCACGGCCAATCTTTTGTAGAATGTTTGGCACTCACGTCCCATACCTCCGTTTGTAGAAAATACTAATGGGGTGAAGGTACCATTTTCGACACTGTTCACACGTTCATTGTAATGTCTCTTTTTCTCGTTTTCGTTTCTTTGGAAGCACTTGCTGAGCTCCAAACCCCTGTACCTTCGAGCACTTAGGTAAAAGACCCTAATATCAAAAAATGCTCTTTGGCCAGGTGTCCAGAACCCAGTTGCGCTAACGTCAAGTCGTGCTCCTTCGGACGTATTCGCGGTTTTGTGCGTCAGTCCTTCGCCGTCAAGGGTGATTAGTCTCGGCTCGTTTCGTACGTTGACGCATACCTCATCCAAAAGTTTAGCAGTGATATCTCGTACCTCGTTATGTCTAAGAGTAACTTAGCCTCCTTTCTTGCAGGACAGAGCATGGCTGATATCAAAACGATTACACAGACACATTCACTTGGTAGACGAGGGATACTCCAGTCATAACGAATTCGCAGTGCATCGTGAAACTGTTCCTTGTTAAGATCATAGCCTTGATCTCTGATTGGAAGGTTGGTCAACCAGTTCGATGCTCCGGTATACCAATTGGCTTCGTGGATTCGTTTTTGATCATCAGTCATTTCCGCCCTGATACGATCTTGTTTGTCTTGATTTCTTCGGGTTTTCTCAGTTTTGATCGCTGCTTTAGTTTTTGTTTCATTGTCATTTGGTGGTTGGAGGTTCAAGATTTGGTTTTGTAGATGTTTGGTGAATTGTCTCGAGTTTTTGTGTTCGATGGGTGCGATATCGCATACGTTTTTGAGACCGAGGCCTCCCAGTGTAGGTGGTAATGATAACAAGTCTCTTTCTAAGTCATTTACAATTTTACCCCCTGTAATGGCTGGAATGAGTTGGTGTCTGACGATTATTTCGATGGGTGTTAAGAAGTTTTCCATTTCTGGAATTGTTCTTAAAAAATACGAAAAACGATCCTGGTAACTGCTGGTGTAACACGTGTATGCTGATTGTGGTTGAGTTACCGCTATTTCTGAAAGAAGAGTAAGTTCCTTGCACCATTTATCAACAATTTCCTTACAGTAACGGTCTTTGAAGTTTATACTACCAATAACTGCACCGAGATGCCTTTCACCGTCTTTCGAGATCTGGATGTTCGTTTCCCGGAAAATTTCTTCCGCCTCGTCTAGGTATTCTTCTTTAACGATAAGCCACGATTTAGTCGGCTGTGGAAAGTAGCCGAAGTGAGGACCAACGGTTGTAATTCGTGACCACCAGCGTTTTAACGAGAGAAGCTTTCCAACAGAAGTTATATCGTCGGCGAATGCTGCCATTGTATCGGGGATATCTGCAATTATTGATAGCATTATATTCAAAAGAGGTGTTATTCCAATTGCGTACACTGCCATACCGATCGGATCTCCTTGAGTGGTTCCTTCATTTGACTTAAGCTCGACACCACCGATAACGAAAAGTCTAGCTGGAGAGCGATAGCAGTTATTTACATAGCGAGCAAATATTGGACATAGCACCTGGACGTTGTGAAGTAGAGCTTTCCGGTTAATGTTATTAAAAGCGTTAGCAGCATCTAGTATTACTGCTTCGGCTGCTTCGTTTTCAAATACAGATCGCATCGCGTGGATTGCTGCTTCACTGCCACCTTTCTGGCCGGAACACATCTGTACTCTACTGCCACCGACGATAACGTCCTCTTTAACGACTGTGCCATTACGAGCTTCCCACTGATGCGCCTCAAAACCTCTCCTACGCCGATTGGTCGTACTCCTGGTTGTTTATCGAGCGGGACTAGTCGTGCAGCTAAGAAACCCTGTAATGATTCATCGTTAGTTTCTTGGGTGCAAAGTTTTCGCGTTAGCTTTGCGATCGATTTTCGAAGATCCTTTCCACAATCGCCGTAAACTTTCGATGTAAGTGGTTTACGCCATCCATCTGCGTCCATACCCGATGGTCCCGATCCACCTTGTGTCGATAAGGCTGCTTTCGATACCATCTCTTCCCCTTACGGAAACTAAATGCTCGTATTCCCTTGAAAACGAATATATAATGCATTAAAATAGAATAAAATTCTAGGTTCAAAACTTTGATGAATTTCTAATTCATTGGATATCAAAATGTATTTAAAATCTAGACTTTTAAATTACATATAAATGTATAATAAAAGATTACGTTGAAATTGAGCAAAGAAAATACAATTCAAATGTTGTTTCAATTAAATTCATTTTCCATTAACTTTTTTAAACGTAGTAAAATTATATTATTAATGTGAACCACGGATTCACTAAAATAAAATGCAATTCAAATGCTCTCACTAATAAAATGCATTTTTTATTCGATTTTTTAAACGCATTTAAACTAAATTTTTCGATATGCTGATGAATTGACAAAAAAAATGCAGTTCAAATATTTTAACAAATAAAATGCACTTTCCATTCGATTTTTTAAAACGCATTGAAACTAAATTTTTCGATATGGTCATGAATTCGATAAAGTAAAATGCAGTTCAAATAGTTTTACAAATAAAATGCACTTTCCATTCGATATTTAAACGTATTGAAACTAAATTTTTCGATATGGTCACGAATTTGATAAAATAAAATGCAGTTCAAATAGTTTTACAAATAAAATGCACTTTCCATTCCATGCTGTTTTAATTTTTATTGCTGAAATTCATTTTTTTCTAATTATTTAAAACCAAAAAATAAATAAAAAGATAAATTAGTAAAGATTAATACCAGAGTAAATAGTCACGAGACTAAATGCAACCTAATATATTTTAAGTAAAACTATAGCCAGTCTATTCGATATTCAGAAAAGAGATATAATGATTAATGGTACAGGAATTACCAAAAATTTCCATTTTCACTAGACTGGAGTCGTTTATAATGGATGTAATACTAATAATAAACACAAATAATGATACGGGATTTAGTTTGTATAAACGACTGGAAGAATCCGGTGTTCCAGCCTTATAGATACCGGGCCTAGCTACACAGAAACTTGCGTAGCGAGAAAACAATTTATTAAGCAACAACAAACTCTCAAAATAAAATCAACTCAAATGAAACATTTTTAACACACAAATCCACATACATTTTATTTTCAAGAATTTTTTTTGAGCGGGAAAAAATTTTAATTGCGATATTGACACTTTTTTTTTGTTTGGAGTTAGTGCACAAAGGTTTCTAGACGACTAAAATTTACTTTTTTGCTTTATTTCTAATAATGTCTGAATTAGTCGTCTAGCTTGCTAGACTACATTTTCACCTATTTGAATTCATTGCAGAATGGAGATTTTTCGCAAGCTTTCAAATAAAATGTTACCAAAATTCTTGAAACTTAATTGAAATCCCATGTTCTTTCTTTCAGTGTAACATTCTATTTCAAGCTAACCTTTTCCGTGGTGAAGTGAAAGACCCAGCGTTTTTGTAATCTTAAAACCATATTTACCACAAAAGAATGCGGCTATCGCGAAATCGCACCCTTACAATGAAGATCGTAATCGTCAAAAATAAGACACGCTGATGACAGTACAGTATTTCGCCATCAATTTTAAATCTTTAATCCATGTTTATCATGCTTTGTTAAATCTCCTCCTTGATTAACTCTCTCGCAGCTGTTCACAAGCTAGAGGAAACAGCCCCTAGAAACAGACTCGGTGGGACCCCTCCTCACTGGAAAAAGCCGCCAAAAAATGGTCCAGGTGATAAAAATACCCTGAAATTTCATCCCCATTGAAAAGCTACAAGAGCTCTCATTGCCGCGGGGCAAAAAACACTGAAACACTGAGGCCATCCTCACTGGATTTCCGCGGGGCAAAAAAAACTGAAACACTGAGGCCATCCTCACTGGATTTTTGAGCTGTAAACATTAGAATTTGAAATCCCCACTCATTTAAAAACAAGCGGTTTTCCACTCCCATTGGCATAGCTCATTTTATCTTCACTGGCTAAATAACTTTAACAGGGTAACTGAGACAGGGGTGTCAGGAAATGGATCTGAAAATAATATAAAGTGTTATATGTCATTGAATATGCTATTTTTCATGAGTTAAAAATTATAGTTCATTGTGGTAGGTTTCAAAATTAAATAATGTCAGAAAATAGATAAGTGCTTTTCAGAAGCTCTGTCTTTTTGAGAGCACGACCAGTGCACGAGTTACGAGTTTAAAAAAGCTTTTTGTGCACAATGCAGGGCGGGTCGGGAAATCATTTAAAATTTTGAAATTTTAGTGACCCAGCCGCTCTCACGATTAATAACGAAACTTTTTTTCTCTGAACCAGATATAAACTTTCGAAAAGTTTTTTATCGAACAAAAAGTGAATATTTGTCTAACAACAAATACTTTAAATATTCGAAAAAACCTGGAAAAGCGAGCGCGTAGCAGTCATTTTGCTGAAACTCTACGCGCAAGATAACAGAATATGTTAGCTTTTAGTTGCAAGTAGCGCATGATCCTGAAGTAGGATGAATTCTTCCGCAAATTATGAAAAAAAGTTTTTGATGTTATTATTATCACATATCATAGTATTTCACAATAATGGCGCAACTTATTTTCTGATTCTAATCATAAGTTTTTTGTCTGACAAAAAAAATGAAAATCTAGGGTCTAATTTTCCGTCTTACTTGTAAAAACGAGACTAGCACAGTATTTCCATGGATTTGTAAGTTGAGTTAGTTCACAATAATAAGGACAGAAATTTTGTTTTTATCTAAAAGAAAATATCGTTTTTGATGTTTGATTTATTCTTCAATGCAGAAGAAACTTAACCAAAATTGTAACAATTTGTGACAATCTTTTTACGTTCAAAATTCTTAGATACGTTTAAAATACATTTATTTTTTTCGAATAATTTGGGTAAATTGCTCTGCTCCATTGATAATTGTAGCAAATTAGTTAGCTAAATTGTTTTGTGTATTGGCGGTTTAGTTTGATTAAATTACAAGCAATTAGAACACACAAGATTTGAGAAAATTGATGTTTAAAACTTTTATTTTGACAAGCCAAGTTGTCAGTTGTGTCAGTCACAGTTTAGAAATGATGTTCTCTTCTTGGCTTAAATTTAACAACTCCAATGTTATTTCCAAAATTTATCTATTAATATTTATTTTCTTTCTAACTTTCAGGTAAAACCATAATATACCGACGGAATACTGGCACACAATTGAAGGATGATTAAAATCACGATACCAAACAAAAGACGAAGACGCCATCTTATTTTTCAATTTTTTAATTTTTAATCTTTTATTAGAATTTTCGTTGTAAATTTTTCCTTTAACTTCTGTTTATTCTACTAAATAAAAAATTCCATTTGCAACTCAAACGATTAGACTTGTATCCTGTATCTCAAAATGCAGTTAATCTGAGTGAATATTAGCCAATAACCCATCGAATACAGCTCAACCATGTATACCCCTTACAAGCATCGATAAACCTCGGAAAATAATCAGAAAATGCCCCGATAAAATCCCTATAAGGACCCGAATACTGGTAGTGGTATTCTTACAAAGAAAAGAAAAATAGTGCATTACAAATTCTCAATTCTTATGAAAAATCTTTCCTATAAGAAAAATTTCGGATATTGAAAAGGCATTTTAAATTTGGATTTTCAATTCATTTGAAATCTTGTCCGCTATTTAAAGTGCATTTTAATTTTGACGCCGTTCATTATTAAAAATGTATTTATAATTTTCCTCAATTCTCTTTTTCATGTTAAAAATGTATTTGTAATTGTGAAGTATCAAAAAATTATAAAATTGTTCAAAAAAGTAAATGCATTTTAAATGAAATCCTAATGAATTATATATCCTATTTTTTCAAATGTTATTTCAATGCAATTAAAATGCATATTACTGTATGCTATTCCATGATGCATTTTATTTACAAAGTTTTTACTCTAGCAATGCGATTTAAATTCGTTTAACATTTTTGTCCAGGTCCAGGTTTCACTACATTTAAATTGCAATTAAACTCAAATTTCAATGAAGAATTCGATGCATTTAAAACGCGTGGAAGTTCCGTAAGGGTCATCAATACACTCAAAAACAATCGGATCTATATGCTGAATTGGACCATTGAGCAGGTTGTTTTCATTGGTATCGCGACCTTCAGGATGTTTTTGTCGAAGGAGATTGATCGTTTGATCGTCCAGTGGTAGCACGCCTCCACTCATGTTGTTGGTGAGTAGTTTGATTGCCCCGTTAACATCGCCCTTTTCCATTTTTATCTTAAATTGCTTCGATAGAGCTTCAATAGTTTTCTTTTCGACCGGCTTTGGCAATCTCGATTGAAGCGTCTCGGCCTCTTTGACAAGGGCTTCGATATCTCCTCTTCGCCATTGGAGCAGTCTCCTCTCTAATGCTTCGACGTGATCGTGAGCTTTGGAGGTTTTGCTTGGTTTCTGAAGAAGCAAAGCTGGCATTATATGGACAGCTTTCATCGATACAACTCCGAGAGGACTATCTTCGGTCCATGCATTGAGTAGCCTTGTCACTTCTCGGATGAAATATTTGCCTGTACGTCCACTCGGTAATTTGAAAAGATTTTTTCGCCAATAAACTATCTTTTCATAACTATTGTTTATCAGTCTCTCAAAGTCAGTTCCTTTGATATCTCCCCAGTAAAATCTCTCTGGGATTCGCTCGATGTTGTTTTGAGGTTGCGGTTCTGGTTCTGGTTCTGGTGGTAACTGGACTCGATCTGCGACTATTTTGCATTGTCTTTGATGTTGAAGAGTACCTCTAGCAGTATGGAACAGTTTTCCACACTTTACACATGGAACAGACGGTTCGTCTTGATGCGTACTGTTTACTGTCTGTACTGTGGCGGGATCACCGGATCACCGTCGAACCGATTTGAAGAGTCACCGGGGCTGACTAAATAGGATAGTCCTCCACTTGCTAGTGAAGATAGAGTCTTCTGTTACATGAAAACATGAAAAAGAAGAAAACAGAGGCAAGTTCATTTTCCAAGAAAACATGGTCTGATGGGTGATGGTTGCGGTCACGATATGGACTCTGGTGTAATCTTTGGATGTTTTTAATGGTTTTAGATCTTGTAAGGCTGCTTTTATTTAAGTTCTGTTTTGCTGCCCTGGGTTGGCTAGGAAAGTTTTGGAAACATAGGTTTTCACTTTCATTCTCTAGCAGGGAGACCAAGCTCTATAATTTTAGAACTTTGTATGTTGAAGTAAATTTTGTTTTTTCTAAAATTTTGAGCTTGGATATCCAGGCTATCTTCGCAGAACTTGTCCTTTCCCTTTAAAAAACGTACGCACAGCGCCACAGCAGACCATGTGGGGGACAAGACTTCTACACCCTGCCCTGGTCTCTAAACCTCAGTTTATCCATGCGCTTTTTTGTTACTTTAACGAACATCTCTAAACTTTTGTTTATCCACTCACTTTTTTCGTCACTTTAAGAAACATCTCCAAACCTCAGTTTATCCACTCACTCTTTTCATCGTCAGTTAACAAACGTCTCTAAACCTCAGTTTATTCTCTCGCTTCAAAGATTATCGATCACTTTTGTTTTCCCCTTGAGCGCGCAAGAAAAAAATATTAGCTCACGTTCTCGCATTTCTAAAGTTAGGGTAGGGCGTCAACAGTCATTTTTGGGGCAAAGTCAAAAAATTCAAGATGTAGTGTTTTTTTATGAAAATTTAACCTATTGTGAGGCATTCTGCTCAATTTTTATAAGGTAAGAAGCCCAAAATTGGCCGAACCCCCCTGGGGGTACTGATTCGCACTACAGGCAAAAATTGGAAAAAATGGCATTTTCGGGCCTTTTCAGGCCTGTAAATATGTCGAAACTATTGCAAATCTTATTTTTTTCATTTGCTGGGTTGAAGATTGTGCCCATTGGAGCCCTAAACGAGCCGTTTTAAGCCAATTTTGGGTAGCAAAATGCTTTTTAAGGCCAATTTTGCAAGTTCATAAACTTTAAACTGATTAAATCGCATGTCTGAAATTTTCAGAGATGGAAGTCTTCAATAAAGTCTTTAAGCAAAATGAATTTCAAGTTTTTCACTTTTTTCAAAAATTCATAATGGCGTCTTCAAAAATTGCTTTTTAGCAAAAAAAAATCATATTTATCAAAAAATAGCATTTTTTAAGGCAAGCTTTTACAAACTGAGTTTAAATGCTGACTGAAATTTTTTATGCAGTGATAGTATTCTGGAGATACTCCAGGGAAATCAAAATCATTTGGGTCTGGGATGCGTCTATGTCCGCCATTATGGAAATAAAATCCCTGCTAAGAGCCATTTTTCAGGCATAAACCCAAATTTGAACTGAAAAAATCTCTAAAATGACAATAGACATGGGCCCGAATTTTCTTGCAGTGATAGTATTCTGGAAATACTGCAGGATTTAATCAAAATAATCTGGGTTTGGGATTTGGGTATATCCACCATTTTGGAATTGAAATTCCTGCTAAAACGCAATATTTCAAGCAAAAATCCCATTTTTGATTGGAAAAATCTTAAAAATGGCAATAAACATGAACTTAAAATCTTTTTGCAGTGATAGCCTTCTGGAAATACTCCAGGGAAATCAAAATCCTTTGGGTTTAGGATAAGGGTATGTCCGCCATTATGGAAACTTTTAAAGTATGTCATTATTGTTGGAAAGCAAAAGTTTTTAACAGTTTTATGACTTCACTTCACTGACCTCATACCCAAAAGCTGACTTTTTGTAGTCCTTCATCAATTGTGGAGGGCATGTTTATCTGTATCTTATTGATCTGTGCTACTTCTAATTGTTTTATCATTTTGTTTTAGAGAATAAATTAATTAAAGAATAAATGCAAAAATGGATTTTCAATTTGAGTTGAATTTTGATGATGTTTTCGAGGGTCATATCAAAAATGAAGACACAACATTTGCTGAAGAAACATTGAATATTTCTAATGAAGAAATCAAAATTAAGGAACCTCCCTTGAGTCTTTATGATTTTAGGAAAGATGAGAATGAGGAGGATAAAAGTTCTTTAGATTTGAAACCTGACGTTGATATAGCTTTAAAGCCAGAAGAAAACCATGATACAAGTTTGGGAATGCAAGACTCTTCAATAAATGAACAAATATGTCAATCAGTGAATGATGTGGCAAATCCATTCTTATCGGCAGACAAAAACAATGAAGTGGTCATTAAAAAGGAACCAATTGAAGATGAATTTATTGACAATAAGGAGCCACCACTTCTAGAGAATATCAAAGAAGAAGTTCATTGGGAAGAAGGTATATTGCTTTTTTTCTCTGTCTGAAAATTCGTTGATTTCTTTTATGGCTTTGATAGCTTGATCCCTTCTGTTTTCTTTTTTTTTAATATTTTGATCCTTCTTACTGAGGTTTTGATCATAGTATCATAGTACGTCACTCTAAATGATAAGTTTTACATCATTAATGAACAATAAAACAAGAGCCACAAAGATGTGGTTAAATATTTCCTCCAATAGCTCAGAGCATAGATTGTAGTCGCAGTCGAACCCCACAGATTATCCTAAAGCCCCAACTTAGTAACTTAAATTTATTAAAGCCTTTATATTAAGCAATATCCGATGCAAAACAAAATACAACCATATTCCTGCTAAAATTTGTCGTTATTTCATAGACATGTCCACAGATGATATAAGTCTAAAAACTTGTTAAAAAATTGCATGCAAATGATAACCATTTTAACACAAAAATAAATGTATTTTATTCAACTAATATTGGTTTTTACCTTCATTAAGGAAATAAAATCTTAGATTTACAAGTTGATATTATTCTAAGACTCATCTGAGTAAGAAAGTGCCAAAATATCTTGAGACTGTCTACTAAGGGACTAATATGGAAATATGGCAATATGAATTTGGGAGATATCGAAATATGTTGTACACATTAGTTTCATATGAAAAACTTCCTTGTCATCAATATTTTAAAGCACCATATTATACCATCCACAAATAAAAAGTTACTTAAAAATGGATCTCCTTCTTTACAGATTTAGATTTCCAGTGCACAACATCTGTTACATTAGTATTCATGTGATAATATACCAAATTGTCAACCTTGAAATTGTCACATTTAGTTTACAGTATTGCTAAATATTTACAACACTTTCCAGCATACTTTTTTTGTGAAATTTGTGTCTTGATAAACTCAACTCCATGACATTTGTATCATTGATCATTAAATCACATCTTGGAACAATAGAGTTCCTTGGTTCAATTATTGCAAGAATGTTAATCTTTGTTCATATTCTCATTATGTGCAACATTATCATTACATCATTGCCAGCAAGTTACATTGTATTGTTAGCTTTAGAGGTCGTCAAACGTTGTTGAATTTGTAATCCTGGTACCTGAATGTGAAAAGAAAGAAAAATTCAAAATTTCATAATGGGAAATAATCTCTTTACAGTAATCAATGCCAAATGTGTGGTCATTCGCTGAAATCTCTCTAAAAAAAAAGACTTTAAAAGTGTGACTCTGCTTGATGGTTTGAGCTATGTTTGCCATGCATATATACTGAGCCATTAAAGAAGTTTACGAGAACGTACAAAAAGAACCACAGGGTACGTACAATAAGGTACACTGGGAACATACAATAAGGTTGACGGGAAACATACAATAAGGTTCACGGGGAACATAAATAAGGTTCACAGGGAACGTACAATAAGGTACAAGGGGAACGTACAATAGACCTTTTTTCAAAGAGCCCACCCTGTTGAATAATTATGTAGTCCAGCAGAAAAACAATGATAAAACCATGCATAATTATTACAATATGCATGATACAGTAATTATGCATGGCTCTATCATTGTTTTTATGGCTGGAGTACATAATTATTCAACAGGACGTCCTCTTTGAAAAAAGGTCTATAAGGTACAAGCGGAACGTACAATAAGGTACAAGGGGAACGTACGATAAGGTACACGAGGAACGTACAATAAGGTACACTGGGAACGTACAATAAGGTACACTGGGAACGTACAATAAGGTTCACGGGGAACATACAATAAGGTTCACGGGGAACATACAATAAGGTACACTGGGAACCTACACTGGGAACATACAATAAGGTACACTGGGAACATACAATAAGGTAGAAGAGAACATAAAATAAGGTTCACGGGGAACGTATAATAAGGTACAAGCCAGTATGGTATTTGCGAAAGCAAATTTAGCCAAATGGAAGCTAAAAATCGATGGATTATGGAGTCATTCACGCCGAGCTGGAATTATGTTTATGTTTATGTTTATGTTTATGTTTCTTTTCTTTAAAGTTGATGCAAAGTAGTACAATGTGTACTTAGCTCGAGGCTAATCAATATCAACTATTAATTACAAATCTATCTAAAAGGTTGATACTCAAGATCAACTATTATTTACAAATTAATTTAAATTCAATCAATGAAACCAACGCCATGGATAAAAGTGCGACAGTTTCGGCAAGGACAAGTAGTGGGCCTCCATTGCTTGATTTCTTTTTTAAATTCATCTAGGTTTTTAAGTTTTTTACAGTCATCGGGAAGGGTAGCCCAGATTTTAGGTCCCAGGAAAGCTAAAGACGATTTCCCATTCATTTCACTTTCAACTACTCTACTACGAAAGGAATTCCTTTTTCTCGTTTTGATCTTACATTGGTTTTTGAGAAATATTTTACTTTCTGATTCATTGAGTTTTGATTTAAATAGCTCTGTGGATAAGGATTGAATTGCTCGTTGATGGAAGGTGGAACCGTTGTCAAGTTTCAACAGATCATCGAATGATGAGTTGTAGTCTGAGTAAACGATTCTCAAGCATCTTTTATGTAGATTGTTGATTTTATCCTCTAAAGCTCTGCTATGAAACATCCATATGAGAGGACAGTAATTGAAGTGGCATTTAATGAAAGCATTCATCAAGCGTTTCTTTTTTTTCAAAGTGAGATATGTGGTCATTCTGGCTAAGGCGGTTATTTTCAAACTAGCTTTCTTGCAAAGATTTTCTATATGCGATTCAAACGTCAAAAGATTATCGAAGGTTACTCCAAGAATCTTTGACGTTTTGGTATTGAAAACAGTTTCTTCTCTAATATTTAGATAGAGCGAGTCGTCAATGATGTTAACTATTAGCTGACATTTGTCAGCATTACCAACCATTTGATTAATCGAAAGCCATGTGAAGATTTTTTCTGCTACAGAGCTTAGTTTACCACTTACTTCAGTCCAGATAGGAGCACTAACATAGGGTGTCGTATCGTCCGCATAATTCGCAACCTTAGTATCCTCAATGATGAAAAAGAGGTCACAGATATAAATATTGAAAAACAGAGGGCCAAGGATTGATCCCTGGGGAACACCATCCTTGATCTTGATCCAGTTACTCAGTTCGTTGCCTACTTTTGTCCTTTGTTGCCTATTTTCTAGATAACTCTTGACTAACCCAGTGGAAAGGTCATCGAACCCATATGCACTGATCTTTGCTACAAGTAATTTGTGGCACATGCAGTCAAAGGCCTTAGAAAGGTCGATGAGCAGTGCCCCAAAAACATCTTTTTTGTCATTGGCTAGCTTCCAGAGCTCTTCCATTGGGAGAAGAGAGGTTTGAGTGGAATATCCTTTCCTGAAACCACATTGTTGTTCATCAAAGTAGTGCTCTAAGTATTCTGATATTTGATTGTGATATACTCTTTCGTAAATTTTGGATATTACCGGCAGTATACTTATTGGTCTATAGTTACTTTTATCGTTTTTAGAATTTTTCTTGTAGACTGGGGTGACTGTCGCGAACTTGGAAATGTTGGGAAAAATACCTGAGCTGAAGGAGTCATTTATGCTTATAGAGAAGCAGCTTGCAAATAAGTGAGAGTATTTTTTAATTATTTTCGCTGGTATATCATTTTCCGCTTGAGACTTATTTGTCTTAAGGTTACTAATTATCTTCTCTACTTCGTCTTTGGTGGTGTTTCTAAACTTGAAGGAGTTTTCATTGTTTGATACCTTTTCTTTTATTTTGAGTATACTAGGGTGGTTTCTAAAAAGCATTATTTCATTTTGAAGAATATTATCAGAAAGTTCATTTAGAGGCACTGGTTCTGTTGGTGGTTGATTGAGATCTAATTTTTCAGTGATATTTATGAAGAACTCATTAAACATTTTTCCAATTTCTTTATCATCTTTAATCAGCTCATCATTTTCGACTAAGGTTATTTTCTCACTTATTGGTCCTTTATTAGAGAAAAAAGGGCGCACAGTTTTCCAAAATCTTTTATTGTCAGTGATTTGCTTTTCATCCAGAGATTCATAAGATCTTCTTTTAGTGTTTCTCAGGAGATAACAAGAGCCGCAAAGATGCGGATAAATATTTCCTTTACAAATGATAAAATAATTATTGATGTCCTCAAAAGATTTCGAAGTGCTTTATCTCAGATAACATCAAGCAACACAAGTCCCCAAGAATTTCAAAATTCGTTTATGTAATGGCTAGTATTTGCAGGATTATTCCTAAGATGACGAAGGTTCAAACCTACGGATTACGGAGTAAATCCAAGCTGAACTCGACTGAGAATAGCAATGCAGTAACCAAATTGGCTAGACAACCTTTAATTTTTGTTACTCTCTGGTACCTAATGGCCGCCCCCTCCCCCGCTAATTTATTTTTCGAAGATTTTCCACCCAGGACATTCTTATTCCAACCCCCCCCGCTTATTAATTTTTGGGAAAATGTTTTTGAAAGTTGCCTTTTTTGTCCCAATTCTGCTGTATAGACCTTTTTTCAAAGAGGACGTCCTGTTGAATAATTTTGTATTCCAGCCATAAAAACAATGATAGAGCCATGCATAATTACTGTATCATGTATATTGTATACATTATGCATGGTTTTATCATTGTTTTTCTGCTGGACTAGATAATTATTCAACAGGGTGGCCTCTTTGAAAAAAGGTCTATTAGCCTCCTTTTAAAAAATTTGCCACCCAGGACATTTTTATTCCAACCCCCTCCCCCCCCCCCCCGCTTATTAAGTTTTGAGATTTTTCCAACCTCCCCGCTTATTCCAATCCCCCCGGCTATTAGGTACCCGAGAGTAGGTGGACTTTAGTTGGATTTTTGTATTATACTCTCGGGTACCTAATAGCCGTCCCCCCCCGCTAATTAATTTTTCAAAATTTTCCACCCAGGACATTCTTATTCCAAACCCCCCGCTTATTAATTTTTGGAAAAATGTTTTAAAAGTTCCCTCTTTTGTCCTAATTCAGCTGTATTAGCCTCCTTTTCAAAAATTTTCCACCCAGGACATTTTTATTCCAACCCCCCCGCTTAATAGAGTTTTGAGATTTTTTCCAAACCCCCCCCCCCGCTTATTCCAAACCCCCCGGCTATTAGGTACACGAGAGTACTAGCCGTCACCCGGCGTCGCACCTGCTGAGTAGAGTGTTGTGTTATTGAACACATCAAAAGGCCTTGGGATAGTGCATAATTATATCATTTTATTTTAAGCGCTTATTGCCAGAAATATTTAGCCAAAAAGGGGATATCTGAAATGAAAGAATGACAAATAGGAAGAAAGTTGTCATGCCAGGCCAGGAAATCACTTGAAAAAATTGTCAATTGAGAACAAAGTTTTCTTCATTTTTTAAATGCATATGTGGAAGACAATGTCAAGTTTTAAACACACATTGAAGAAAATATATATTCATAGCAAATGTTTTCCATCTTTTAAATGTATGTGTTAGAAATCTCCAAATTTATAAAGTTTTCCACGTTTTCAACGCGTATTGAAGAAAATAAAATTCATAACAAAAGTTTTCCATTGTTTAAATGCACATGTAAGAAATCTCCAAATTTATAACAAAAGTTTCAACCTTTTGCCTTTTACAAATTCACAACCAAAGTTTTCCACATTTTAAATGCACGGGGAAGAAAATCTCCAAATTCACAACAAAAGCTTCCACGTTTAAAACGCACGTGGAAGAAATCTCCACAACCAAATTTTTCCACATTATAAATGCATGGGGAAGACAATCTCCAAGTACCAAGTTCAAGACAATGATTCCAATTGTTTAATTCCATATTCAATACAATCAAAATTTTAAGAGTTAACATTCTTCATATTGGCCAAGGTGTTCCGGTTATATCAGCTTAAAAAGTTTGAAATTACAGTTCTGTGAACCGCAACAGAATTTTCCCCACAAAAAGAGTTTTCACCAACTGTCACTAACCAGTTAATTCATTGTTGTAGATAAAAACACCAAGGGGCACCAACCATATCGCCATCTGACCGTTGCGCATTGGGTGGTGCATACCATAAAAGTGAGTTCAAACTTTTTTGATGTCGCAGGTATTTTTTTCAGGTATAACATGGTCAGATTTATCCACAATATCACTTTAGGTAAATATACAGGCAAAATTGAAGTTAGCTTGTTGTGAAACATGAAAGTTGACAAAATGTCCTGTTTTTCCAAGACCATCAAGATAAGAGATTGTATCTCTCACACCAAGAGTATGTAAACAAAACATCAAATCCAGACGATCGTACAAAAAACATGATCCAATTCAACTCATGAAAGCATAAAAACCAAAGAAAAATAGCGAAAGAGCAACATTTGTTGTCTATTATTTGCCTCCATCTTTTATGACTGTTAAAAAGCAGTAATGTCCGATCAACAATACGCTTTCGAACCGGGCGACGTTTTCCGATCGGCAAGGAGAATAGACCACCGTACGCATATTTCCTACGACGTGTCTTGAAAAAATGACGTCTTCCGCCTCGAAAAAAGAACATCATACTGTTTTTACCGCCGGAGCTTGATTTAAAAATGAGACTCATGTACAAACTCACGAAATTGACCAAAACCGGCGTTAGACTTGAAGAAGGAGAAGGAGGAGGAGAAGGAGAAAAATTACCGTTTTAACAAATATTTCCTTCTGGAAAGGAAATATTTAATAAGCATCGGTTTCGCTGTTGGTTGTAATTATATTTGTTGATGTTAGAGGGGTCTTTTCGTTTAATGTTATTAAGTCGAGATCGATGCATCATGGCCTTTCGTAGTGATTTTGTCATGAAAGGTTTATCATTACCTCTTAGTATTTTAGTTTTTATCGGTGCTTCAGCGTTTAGAAGATTTACTACACTTTTCATTTTATGTTCAAAGTTGCGATTCGACTCTAGTACTTGTGTTAAATAATTTTTGAAAAGATCTTCGTTAAGATTTTTGTAGCATCTATATTTAATGGCTTTAGGTGGACACTTTTCAAAAGTGGTTTTTAAGACGCTTATTGTGATGTTGTGAAAGTCCGATAGGCTATTAGATACAGAGGAAGAGCCCTGAAAACTTCTTTGGTAATTCGTTAGCATCAGATCAATGCATTTCGGATTTTCTGCGTTTTTGAAGCACGTAGGTTCATTTATCAAGCTAGAAAGCTCCCTGCTAGCAAGAAACTCAGGCATTTTATGTTTGTCGATTTCACAATTGAAATTATTACTTTACGCCAACTGAAAATCAAACAATCTTTGTAAGTGCCCTTACGCCAATGCGCCAAAAAGGTTTCAGTTGTACGCCGAAGAACTTCGGCGTTAGTTCAATAGTACAATAAGCGGAATAAGGTACACAGGGAACCTACAGGGAACGTACAATAAGGTATATACACGGGGAACATACAATAAGGTACTGGGGAACGTACAATAAGGTACATGGGGTACGTACAATAATTTATACGGGGAACTGCACAATAAGATACACTGGAACGTACCATAAGATACACAGGGAGCGTACAAAAAGGTACCCAGGAACACACAAAAAGGACCAACGGAGAGCGTACAAAAGGTACCCTGAAAGCATTCAAAAAGGACCATGGGTAATGTACAAAAAGGAAAACGTACCAAAGGATCCCAGAGAGCGCACAAAAGATACAAGGGAGGGGAGCATACAAAAAGGTAAACAGGGAGTAAAAGCATCTATTATGATATATTTTCTTTTTAGTATCTGGCATCAAGGCTAAAAATGGGGCACTGAGAAGAGTACAAGCTTTTCCAAGTTTTAATTTGACCATTAATATCTAGACAATATATACATGATGGAAATCAATCAGAAAGAAATTTATGCTCACCTTCTTCTCAAGTCAAGATAGGAATGGTTTGGATTTCCGTGTGTTTCAGCTTCTTTCTCCACCCTTCTTCTTCTCCTTATGGGAAAGACAATAAATTCAGCACACATGAGAGAAACTCAAGCAGTCCTCTGAGCTTTACACACAATCATTTGTTTTATGAAAAGCTGGTAAAAACAAACCCCTGGCTGCCATATTTTGATAGAAGGATACTATTTTTTTCCCCGCTAAATCTTCGCGACGATTTTTAGTCACGTGACTAAAGAGCCTAGTCATAATGTGCAGCACGAATAAAGAAAACATTAACATCGAAAATGGAAGAAGAAACGGAAAAAGGCCGTTTTAATAAATATTCCCCTATAGTAGGGAAATATTTAAAAACTTAGTATTTTTATATCTTTTTTATTGTTTTTCTTTTCAAAGTGAAATCCTGTGTCGATTGATATATACAATTAAGGCATTTGAGCAAGACTCAAGCCACAGGAGCCGCTGAAAGTCAAATCTTTAATGAAATTCCAAGAGGATGAATGTTTGTTTTCTGATAAAAATATAATATCTTTAATAGCATTAATTTTTGCAGAGTTTAAATTTCGCAGATTTCCAAGTCCCAAAGGAAATTTGAATGTCATATCCAAGATATGATAAAAGAACACTCTAAGCATGTTTACCGCTATCAAAAGATGCATAGTTAGGTAGTAAAAGCACAAAATCTTGAAAATATTATCTTACAATAGAGTCATCTGCAATATTAAGTTCCCGCAAAATCTTAAGTCTCGGAGTTACTTAAAGTTACGTAGAAAGCGAGTTGATAAACTGAGGTTTAGGAAACGATTGTTAAAGCAGTGAAGCTGGAACTTTGATATTCCTTTACAGAATCAACAATTAACATCAACAAATTCCACACAATTCGTCATAAGAAACTTTACAAATTATCTGCCATTATGACTTTCTTGAAGCTGTTCTGAAATTAACCAATCGGGTTAGGTATCGGAATTCCTATGTGAGTTCTTTTCCGAGATTTGTAAAATAGCTAAGTCGGCAAAAAAACTTTTACCGGGAGTTTAAGGAAAAAACAGGACTGCCATCATTTGCTTCTTCTTTAGCCATATATTCAAATTTGCACTCCAAAATACTTAAATAAATAAGTTAATGATATTCAATTTAATATTTGTATCTCTCAGAAAATAAACATTTACAAAATAAGATTGCTATCATTTGTAACACCCCTGTATTTGGACCATTCTATCGTGGGCGTAAAATAAGGTGATGGGTTAATGAGTACTTTAGGCCTACAAACTTTCGCAAACAGAAACTTTCGCGATTTTTGCGAATTTTGGCCCTTTTTGCGAAAGTAAATGTCTTTAAAAATTCTAGGAAGGGCCATTCGCGAAAGTTTATGCTCGCAAAAAATTCTTGACAAAATAAAAAATCTGTAAAACTTCAAACTTTGAACATATGCTTTGAATAAAATGTAACTTTCATGGCAATATTTATCCTGCTAAAAGACTAATAGGTCAAAGGACAAATGTTTCGAGCCAATCCCAAGAAGTAATTGTTCCTCTATGCCATTTTTCATGTGAAAATTCTTTATTTTACGTCTTGATTCGCAAAAGTTTATGCTCGCGAAAAATATTTTTCCGTTAAATTCGCGAAAGTAAATGATGTGAGTTTGTACGCCTTAAGTAGTCTTTTGACAGGTGCAAAGTTCTAAATTTTATAATTTTCATAATATAAAATAATACAAAATATATTCTTTCTACAACTATCAAAATATTGGCTAAAAAGCAGAGAACTGTAGTTTGTGTATAAAAAAGATAAATATCTAATCTAAAAATTATTCATATTAGGGGGTATCAATACACCTTTCCCGTAATTTGTAAAACTAATGCGCGCACATTATTTTGATGCCCTCCAACGTTTGGTCTCTGGAGGTAAACGAACCCGTTTTTGCCTGCGCTTCCTTAGGGAAAGTTGGTTTTTTGAGCTTTTCTTAAGTTCTGTTTAACAAAATCCCCTCAAATTTTAGAATGTTCAACCTATTCATGATATTATACCACCCTGAAAATCTTTTGCCAAAAAAAGATCGCTATCAAAAGTTAGAAGCTGAAAACCCACTTTCCCTAACCCCTCGCAGCCAAAAACGCGTTCCTTTACCTCCCAAACAATTTTATACACAACGGTGGAGCGCACATTTTCCCAGGCCATTTCTGAGAAGTTTGAATTACGGGAAAGGTGTATCTACAATTATAAAAATCAAACCTTAGAATAAGTGACATGCTTTACGGAGCTCAATTCTTTACAAGAGTACATTCAAAAGTTTCCCATGACCAGAAATATATAGAAATACAAAATACAGATCATACTTAAAAAAAAGGAGATTTAAAACTCTTTTAAAACTTATGAGTTAAGAAAAAAAGATCAAAGCTTGAATCCAAACAGCATTATATGTCACACAGCAGCAGTGAGGTTGAACCATCTTCTTTCCGGTTAGTGTCGGGCCCAACGTTGATATGTTTGTATGGGCAAGGCTTGGAAGAATTTTACAAGTTGGTCCGACTGGCCCGCCACAGTCTCTATTTTATTGTTTTAGTTAGATTTTGGCGCCAAATTTATATTATGATATTTGATGGCGTATTTGCGGCCGCCCACGCTATAACTGGTAAATAAATGTTCAAGCAATATTGGCCAATATTCTGTTGAAATTCATTGATGTGACAGAATTTATAAAAATCCCATAAAAAATGTAACCGACAAGCTATAATTATTATAGAGAGGGCACTTAGAAAACTTCAAGAAAACTTCAATCTTTCCAGTGCGCGGCAACATTTCTTTTGCTAGCATATCCGGGGTACTTAGGCAAATGGAGGGTACGGTATGTGCCACCCTTAAGGGTACCTTTTTTGGATTTCCAAAGTCCGGCCGAAGGTCGGAAAAATTAGAAAATCAAATTTCAGTCCCACTAAGGGTCAGAGAAATAGGAAAATTTCAACTTTTTACCCCTGCTGGAAAGATCAAATTTGGTGAAATTTGCCCCATTAGGGGTCGTAAAATTCACAGAATTTTCCTTTGTTTTCTCCTTTTTAGTCCCGGTAAGGGTCCAAGGGTCGAAAGTCGGGCGGCATCCCTCCCCCCGTCCCGCCAGCTTGCACGTGAAACGCACGAGAATTATCAATTTGAGAGTTTGAGACTTTTGAGTGTTCATTGGGAGCTAAAATTATTTGAAAAATGAAAATTTCTGCCTCAAAGTATTAAATTAAGTCTAGCAAAATACCCTGTTTTTTCTGTTCACTAAATACAAAATAACTGCATTCTTATCAAAATATGTGAAACTCACCCTAGAGGGTATTCTTACGACTCGGCCAATTTTCGCCCCGATATTCTTATAGAGGGTATTCTTATCCAAAAAAAGCATGTACATAAAATATATAAAACTTTCTTGTAAGAAGAACCAATATATTTTTTGAGATCAGGAAAACCATGATGAAAAAAGAAAACATTCAACTTCACTTGGCATATTCACTTTTACAGGTTATTAGGTATATACGTTTTTTCGTAAAAAGAATAAACTATATAAGAACATAAGGCTTCGATGGCCAAAGTATTAAGAACAAGTTAAGAACATCAAGGCTTTACGGACTCTAAAACACCCGACTTCTTAGTAAAATGCTGGTAAAATGCCAGGTACTCAATCTAAAACACTTTTCCCAGGGCTTTCTCAACGTCATGATTGAAGCATAACGTTTCTGGAACTTTCTACCTTTCACTAACATTCCTAACGGAACCTCACATATTTTTTTGTTATTTGTACTATAATGGCACAAACTTCAAAATTTTAAGCAATTTGAATGTTCTTGATTTTTTGTGTTCTTGCTTGATATTATAATATGCTTGAATAAGCATACATCAATGTTCTTAGTTAAACTACTCAATTTTTTTATGAGATAGATGTTTTTTTGCTCATGAGGGTTTACTTTAGAAGAATGTGTGTGTTTAGACATGAAATTTTGGTTTATTGGCGTGTTTTTATAGAAAAACTGGCCAAATTTGATATTTATTTATAAGCACATTATCAATTACTTAGGTATTAGCTTTCCTCGAGATTGGCTCTTTCATTCTTTATGATTTTTTGCACAAAGATGCATAACTATAAATCCTCGAATGTGACGGAGCCCGACTTTCGAAAAAAAAAATTTGGGTCAAATTTGGGCCAAAAAACAGCTAAAAAACAGGTTTTTTGGACTTTGTGAAAAATTGGATTTTTTGCATGAAAGTAGGGTACCATCATAGGTAAAAGATGGCTCAAGCAGATTTTTTCAAAAAAGTTTTGTTGGCTCAAAAAACGCATGTTTATCTATAAGAATCACTATTAATAAGCATACATCAATGTTCTTAGCTAATTTACTCAATTTTTTGATGAGATAGATGTTTTTTTTGCTCACAAAGTCTTAGATATAAAAGAATATTTCAAGAGTATGAAATTTTGGTTTCTAAACGTTTTTTTATAAGAAACAAATGACTAATTTTAATAGATCGTCACTATTTGTGTTCTGAATGATTGTTTAATGGTCACGCTCACGTAGATATAAATTATATATGTGTTAAATGCATAACCTGGTAGGTCCATAAAAGTATCACTTGTTCTAAATTTTTTTAGCTACAGAAACACTGTATTCAATTCCACCTGCAGAGAAACCCATCATAGAATCTGGAAAACCCCAAATGGCAATCTGCATGTCTGTTGGAAATAGTACTTCAAAAGGTTTGAGATGTTTCACTATCTATTATTGCAGTTTAAGCTATTGTCATAATTCAGGAATTTATAAAAGTTATGTCCTGTTTTATTAACAATATGATTGTTTTCATATTGCAAATAAACACTGTATTTCCTTCATATTATATTGTAATTCATTGATCACTTCGATTAATGTTTTATGTATTATATTTTATGTATTTTATGTATGTCTTATGTTTTATGAAAAGTGAGAGGTCGAAATATTGTTTAAAATAAAATTTATGTGAAGAATGACCATTTGAACGTACATAAATCATTAAAAACATTCATCTGAAGTATGTCAATTCAAGAATTCGATTAATGTTTTTCTACATCTTTTTCAGAAATCCAAAAGTTCACCACACCGCAAAATCAGAAATCCTTTAATCTCAGTCGAAACTCGTCTAAACAAAGCATGGAAACTCAAGCTGGTAGTGCAAAGGTGGTCAAGAAAAAACGGTATAGGCTAAAAAATAACAACAAGGGACCCAATATACTGGAAGAAGTTGTATCAAATCGTTCAATGAGAACTCGATCGCGGTCAAACAAAACAACTGATATTCCGCTGGCAGCTTATTGCCGCATGATCAATAAATCCATCAACCAAACAATGGATGTTGACCAGTATGATGCTGGTGTTGAAAAACATCCATCTCCCATATCAAAAGGTTTGCATATCAAGATTTTGATATAATGATGATGACTAGCTTCTCCTTGCAGAGGATGCTAGATTCTATATTGAGCAGCCTAGGAGTCGTCTCGTTATAACTGTCTTACACTATAATTTATACTGCCTGCTTTGGCTCACTTTGATATCATGGTATGTTCTCTAGAAGCAGAATCTGCGCACTTTTTGGTATTTACATGTCGACGAAACATAGATGGATTTAACAGGCTAGGTATATAAAAGGCTATATAATATTAGCAGTCATTGAAAGAGTGGCTGACACGGTGTATAAATTAATTTTAAAACCAAAAGAAATTGCTACTGAGATTTTGAAATTAACCTGTCAAATTACTTTAATTAATAAATATTAGACTTCATTGACACAAAAATTCATACGCACCTAGTTTTAGGATTTTCAGCACGCTTTAATTGATGTGAATATTCTACTTAATATTGTAGCTTCTGCAAAGACCAACAACACTACCTTTAACAATAAAAAGAATGAAAGTATTACAAAGAAAAACAATCAAAGTATTGTCAAGAGAAACAATAGGAAGAAAATCACCTTTAATGAAGAAAGTATCTGCAAACAAGATTTTGTTCCTTCTGAACCATTAACCAAAAAAGGTTTGTTTAAGTCGTTTTTAAAATTATTTAGTTCTATCTAATAACCATTCTTAGCCTTACCAAGTAAATCTATTTAGAAAAAACAGGTATTTCAATTGTTTTATGGACCTACCCCGGAGGTCCTTTTAATTTTTCGTTCGTTCGTCCGTTCGTCCGTTCTCTGTTAGCAGCTTTTCTCGGGATTGGCTCATAGTTATTTCTGATTTTTTGCACAGTAATGCAAAATGGTGATTCCCAAAAAGCGACGGAGCCCGATTTTCGAAAGAATTTGGGCCAAAAAGTGCCTAAAAATGGGGTTTTTTGAACTTGGACTGATGTTGCTTGTTTGATCAAAAATTTCTAGCAGCTTCTATTCTGTCTTTACAAGTTTTTTTTCGAGGTTTTACATTGATTGCCTGAAATTAAATAATGAAAGTTTTCTTTGGGAACTTTAAACGTTTGAGACTGATGATGACCTGACATTTTTAGTTGAATTCGATAATCATCTATTGGATTTACAGTGATTTTTTAAATCTTTGATTGATTAAGAAAGCCTTTTAAAACTAAATTATGCGTATAGACCGGCGGCCGAGGCAGTGGATTGTGTCACTTCGTAGGGCACTCCTTAGATCAGGGCAAATTTTTGATATTATGCTCCTAATAGGGTGTAGAATTGACAAAAAAAATTTGCCCTTCGAATCTCCTGCAGTTTTCGAGTGAATCGATTTTTAGTTAATCGATAGAACATATCAAGGGTCCCCCCTTTACTAACGGTTTTTTTGAAGTCTGAAAATCAAATATCTGAGAATACCAACGGATTCAGTGTGAAAAGTAGATAAAGAAAATGGGGTTATTTGTTAAGTTTCGACCACCTGGTGCCGAGAAATGGCATTTTTAAGGCGAAAAATCGACGTTTTTGGCGTTTTCCGATGACGTCAGCATTTTCCTATGAGCATTTTCAGAAAAAATCATTCCCACAACTGGATAGCCCTGAATTAGTAGTATCCAAAAATGGTATGGTTTGTTAACTTTCGATGTCTAGATCTCGAGATATTTTAGTTTAAATATTGAAAATTATCGATATTTTTTGCTGAGTCAGCAGTTTTTCAGCATATTTATCCACCTTAAAAATGAATTATCTCGAGAACTATACATTGAAAGTTGACAAACCATACCATTTTTGGATACTACTAATTCAGGGCTATCCAGCTGTGGGAATGATTTTTTCTGAAAATGCTCATAGGAAAATGCTGACGTCATCGGAAAACGCCAAAAACGTCGATTTTTCGCCTTAAAAATGCCATTTCTCGGCACCAGGTGGTCGAAACTTAACAAATAAGCCCATTTTCTTTATCTACTTTTCACGCTGAATCCGTTGGTATTCTCAGATATTTGATTTTCAGACTTCGAAAAAACCGTTAGTAAAGGGGGGACCCTTGATAAGTTCTATCGATTAACTAAAAATCGATTCACTCGAAAACTGCAGGAAATTCGAAGGGCAAATTTTTTTTGTCAATTCTACACCCTATTAGGAGCATAATATCAATAATTTGCCCTGATCTAAGGGGTGCCCTACGAAAACCATTTTAAAGGCCTTTTTTGAATCTCGGACGCTGGTCTAGTATTTTTTTCTCTCTTTCAGATAAAACCATTTTAAATCCGACCAAAACTGTAAAGCACACTAAAAACCAGTCAACTACATCAACTGCTGATTTAAATATCTCAAAATCAACAACGAAGTCTACTCAAAAACAACCAGAAACCAACCAAACCATCTCCTCAGAAAATCAGTTGAACAATACTCGAAACACCTCCACCAGGCTGACCAGATCCAGATTAAAATCGAACAAAAGTCTATCATTATCATCTTTCTGTAATCAACTATCGGCAACGCTTAACCTGACGGGTAATATAGAAAATGTTTTCAACGTCACAGCAATGAGCGAGTCACAAACTAATAATACTATCGATAAAAGCAACAAAACTTTCCCCGTCAATACCAATAGTAAATCAAAGAGCAATCAACAAAATAATAAGGCAGTTACTTTACCACAAAGCAATGAACCATCCAGTAGAAAGATTTCAAATAATGAAGAACTACAAAAGGCTTATGATATTTCTGGGCAAACGGATAATTTGGAAACCACTCAAAATGTCTCCACCAACAAAAGGACATCAACTTCAACACTGAATAAATGTAAGTTCAAAAACAATTCCTGATCAATCTCATATGAACTAAAATTGATGTATTCATGATATGCACCACTGGAGAGTCTTCTGAAAACTTTAAGAATTTTCCACCCAACACGTCACTTTTTCTATTGTTTAAATGACGTATTGGGTGGAAAATTTTAAAAGTTCTTAGAAGACTCTCCAGTGGCGCACATCATGAATACCGAGTTGATTGTTCTACATCTGCAATCCTGAACTTTACCTAGCACATTTGACGTCAATTGATACTTTGGTCATCAGTTGGTTTGAGAGACAGTTATATCTTCTTACTATACTAATTGAGTTTATGAAAATTTTTTGTAACGCTAGCCCAGCATTAAGAGCCATCTCCGTCTATCACGGGCTTCACATAGCCGTAAGAGTATATGGATATAGGTAATCTATTAGCGTTTTGGGGGAGAAGTCGTTGCAGTGTAAATCTTTCGCAAATTTAAAAACCCAACCCATGTTAGTTAGTTAATGCGTTCGTTACCAGCTTTTCTCGAGATTGGCTCATTAGTTTTTTCAGATTTTTGGCACAAAGGTGCACGAATGTGACGGAGCCTGATTTTCGAGAAAAAAATTTTTTTGGGTAAATTTGGACCAAAAAACGGCTTAAAAACGGGTTTTTTGGACTTTGTGAAAAATTGGATCATTAATTTTTTCTGATTTTTAGCATGAAAGTAGGGTACAATCATAGTCTTCAAAATCAAAAAAAACCTATATCACGTGATAGAGCTCTTCAAACTGAGCAAAAAAATGTATTATATCAAAGTCTCAACTTTTCTAAATCAAAAGTTATGGGCGTTTTTGTGGTAAAAAAGTGCTATAATTTTGCATAAATTATGCAGATTGTGGGGAAATTCTTTAAATCAATTTTTGACCATAAAATCGTCTATAACTTTTGATCTAAAAAAGTTGAGACTTTGATATAATACATTTTTTTTGCTCAGTTTGAAGAGCTCTATCACGTGATATAGGTTTTTTTTGATTTTGAAGACCCCCCAAAAATCACAAATTTTCAGGGCTTACAATTTTGCATAAAACCGCAAAAAATCGCAAATTACGCAAAAACTGCGGATTTTCAAGCTTGGTAACATTCAGATTTGGAATCAGCACCCTCAAATTGAGTAAGAAACATGTGAAAAAGTTGGTCACAGACATTTTGAATTTTTTTCTTTATTTTTGAAACAATAACAATCCACTGGCCACGGCCTAAAAATGTCACGGTGGAGGGTAAATGATTTGAGTTTTCTAGAAACACTTATTATTTTTTTGGCTGAAAAACGAATCTTTATCTATAAGAATCACTAATTATAAGCATAGATCAATGTTCTCAGCCAAATTATTATTTTGTTATTATTTTTTCTAAACAAAGAAAATGTCACCTTAGAGCGCGATGATTTGAGTTTTCTGTAAACACTTATTATTTTTTTGGCTGATAAACGAATCTTTATCTATAAGAATCACTATTTATAAGTATAGATCAATGTTCTTAGCCAAATTATTATTTTATTGCCCCGCAGGGGTTTTGTTGCTTCACGTAGCGGACTTGCTCGCCAGAAAAATATTCATGTTCAGATTCATGTTGTTTCTTCCGATTCTGAGCGGGCCGCCGCGTTTAAAATATGTTTGCGCGCACCTAATATTATATCTCTTTTGTTGCTACTTGGTACTTTATAAGATTGAAGGCAATATACTTTTCGGTAATTAGTTCTTAGAAAGTAAACAAAGGATGGCGAAAAAATTGAGCATATTTATTTTTATTTTAAGCATCTACTTTATAAGAATCAAATCAATATCTCTTGATTGAAGGCAATATGCCTTTCGGTAATTAGTTCTTACAAAGTAAACAAAGGATGGCGAAAAAAATTAGCATACTTATTTTTATTATAAGCATCTACTTTATAAGAATCAAATCAATAACTCTTGATTGAAGGCAATATATCTTTCGGTAATTAGTTATTAGAAAGTAAACAAAGGATGGCGAAAAAGATGAGCATATTTATTTTTATTATAAGCATCTACTTTATAAGAATCAAATCAATAACCTTTGTTTGATTGAGGGCAATATGCCTTTCTGTAATTAATTCTTACAAAGTAAAAAAAGTATGGTGAAAAAGATGAGCATATTTATTTTTATTATAAGTGTCTACTTTATAAGAATCAAATCAATTTCAGAATTTTTGGCGTTTTCACTGTGATAACATGTGAGCGATAACTTCTCTTTTTGAGATGTGAGCGACAGTCTATCGCATGTCATCTCAAAAGTAAAGTTGAAACCAAGCTTTCCTCCTCCGACTTAAATTTTATCGATAAGACGAATTTAAAATCTATACATGCGTTATATTGCTTACTTAGGGATATTTCGAAAAAAGAAGCGCTGCGGGGCATTCTTAGCCACAGCATGAACATATAAACGACCGGACGTCTATCTTTTATTGTCTCTTTGAAGCGAGCTTCGTTGCCGCCTGTATTTCAAAGTTTGGTATGAAAAATCCGACAATATTCCGTCATAATTTTAATTCTTTGAATTATTTAGGTAAAAGAATTGATAGAGCTTGAACATTACTCCTAATGTACAAAAAAATTATTTTCGATATTTTTCACAAGTTTGCAATATATTTTATCAACATTTAAAACT
This sequence comes from Clytia hemisphaerica, assembly GCF_902728285.1. NCBI lineage: Eukaryota > Metazoa > Cnidaria > Hydrozoa > Leptothecata > Clytiidae > Clytia > Clytia hemisphaerica. The sequence continues at coordinate 266,012 of NW_027103342.1, forward strand.
CTAAAATGCAGAATTTCAACTGCGTGTATACTTTTGAATCACTTTTGTCACTCAAATAATTTTTTTTATGACTTGAAAAAAATAGCTTGCCAAAGTTGAGCGCATGTTTCATAAGAAAATCGAAATTAAAATGTGACACTCTCTAAGATTATTAGACACTTTTAAGGTATGTGTACACCTTTTTTCCGATTTTTTGTCAAAAAAATTTTTTTCAGTCAAAGTGGAAGAAAAGTTACTGGATTTCATTTTGGTAAAATCGCGATCTTAAAATCTTTTTTAGATCCAGAGTTATAACCATTTAAATTTCAAAACAAAGTTCGTCTTATGATGGATTATTTACTCAAATAATTGTCTCTTTCGGAAACAACAAAGACAAAAGAGAGAATTCAGCTGATGTTTATTCTCACCTCTATTGAATAGTAATATTTTTGACACATTTCACTGATTACTCAAATTAACAGCAATCATCTCGTTAAAAATTTCAAATTGATGTAGAAAAAAACGAAATTTTTACCACACCATACTAGTTTTAACGAGGTTAAAGTCACCCATAGCATTTAGCTATGAACTTAATTTTTTTTATATTTTCGGCAAAGAATTGAACTAAAAAAATGTCTTAGGACTTTTTTTCTAATCGGAGTTAAAGCTCACAATTTCAGGTTAAGTGGAAAAAACTCGAGAAATGAATGATTTTTTTCCAATTTTAACAATTTTTAAGTTTTCTCGAGTTAAAGTCGATCCAAAAAAAAATCCTAAGACATTTTTTTGGTTCGATCTATTGGGAACATAGTATCGAAATTATTTTTTCAAATTTCAAAAGCTATGGGTGACTTTAACTTCTTTGAAGTAGGTAAGGTTAAAATTCTTAAGATTTTAATTATATCCTGCCCAGTTTTTTAAATTCAGCTGAAACTTTTACCATTAGAAAGGGAATATTATTGGCTTTCAGAAAATATATACTTTTGATGTATAAAAATTTGTTGTTCTAAAGATATGATCAATTAAAGGGAATGTGTCAAGGAAGGTGAACACATACCTTAAGTCAAAATTTAGAAATATTAGTCGGAGTTTTGACAAGCTGACGATGATTTTGCCTCTGTTATCTTTGTTATGATATAGATAAACCACTTGAGAAGAATAGAACAACAGAGACTTTTGTCGAAGTTTTGACGTTTTTAGCAAGGTATTCCCAAGTGGTATATCATCAAAATCTATTGTTTCATTTTATGCTTTTAACGAGGCGGCAACTAAGCTAGCAGCCTTTTCTACAAAAAGACAAAGGAGATGGATGTCCAGTCGTTTATATGTTCATGGCCACAGCTACTTGCTAGTTATTATTTTTTCTAAACAAAGAAATTACTGAGGTTAAGCATACCAGGATAATCACGACGACGGACGAAAAATGTAATAGGCTAGTGAAAATACGAAATTTGATTGGCTGAAACTCACTAGCCTGTTAAAATTTCGTTCGTCGTCGTGATTTTGCCGATTTACTTAACCTCACTAATGTCACTTTAGAGCGCGATGGTTTGAGTTTTCTGTAAACACTTATTATTTCTTTGGCTGAAAAACGAATCTTTATCTATAAGAATCACTATTTATCTACATAAAAGATTTTTTGTTCCTTGCCATGAAGCAGTGTTGTAAGGCTCTGATTGGTCCGTTTTACAGTTTATTAACAGATCATTTTTTTTACAATCCCAAAAGGGAATTGAAAAAAATGAACTATTGGTTCAAAACACGTTTTTATTACATTAAGAAAAAATGTTTACAGTTTAAGATCTCCATATTCCGAAAGTCAATTCCCAAGGGAACTCATAGTTCATCGTTTCTATTTCAATTTGTAAGAATCCTTTTTTATCAAGGGAACAAATTAGTTACATAATTTGTTTTGAAAGGAACTTTTTGTTCATTTACAAGTATTCCCTTGCTGGTGCTATATGCACAGATAGTTCCTATTCTACAACGATTCAATGAGAGTAAAGAGAACCAAACCAATTGGGAACTTTCTGATCTCATTTTAATAGTCATTTCAACTATTTTTTAAAAAAACTAATTATATATTTAAATTAAAAAATCATTTTAATCAAAGAATACGGTATTTCACAGAATGAAATTAAAAGGATAAAAGGAACTTCATTAAAATAGTAAGATAATTCCTTTTTTCTGAAATTACGTGAAATTATCTAGATAATTAGTTCATTTAAGGCTGCGTTTAGACCAACTGGCATTTGCTCATGAGGGATTCGATTTTAATAGCTTTTCCATTGTATTTTCTGTCATGGCATTTAAGGAATCGTCTTTTTAGAGTCATTACTGAAAAGGTGATTCCCTCAAGTTCAACTTTGACAGATCAAACAATTAAAAGCATTGAATTTCTCAAAAACTGCAGTCATTAAGACTGAAACTTTTTGCCGTAGGGCTAGGCTATGGCAAATCTTGCAAATTTTACAATCTATAGAAAGAACTGAATAAAAAACGTGCAAATACTTTAAAAAATGAAAAATGTCATTTTTTCTCTTTGTTTTGGTTCCTTTGTTTGATTTGAAATGCCAGAAAAGGGGATTCCTTTGCTCAAAATGGCATTTCAAATGCCAACGAAATGCCAACACGCTGGCATCATTAGGCATTTGACAAACCGAACAATTGCCCGGAACAATAGAATTCAAAAGAATACTGCAAGCAATTACAAATGCCAGGCTGGTCTAAACGCAGCCTAAGAGAGGATCGATGCGATCTCACAAAAAGGCAAGTTCACTTTTTAAATGCTTATTTGGAAAATATGGAGAAATGACGTGTGTACGCGATGAAGAGAACTTTCAGCAAGAAAGATTGGGAAGGCGTTGAAGGAGCAAGTCCCAAGGCTAAACGGCTCAAGCTGACTCCAAATGCAGCTGGCTTGTTTGTTTGTCCTGTTTCCAATTGTGACAGTGATAGCTACCACAGTCAAAGAGGTTGCAGAAAACACGTTGTAAGGAAACACGGATGGTACTTTTATTTTGAAAGTAAACCTAATATTGATGAAGTTTTCACAGATAAAATCTATTTTTCAAAAAGAGCAGTAATCAGAAATAAAACTTGGAACATTTCATCATTCTCGGACAAATGTCAACTGGCTAAGGACTTTATATTTTGGATATGCAGTGCTAGAGGGGGTGGCAAAGATGCAAATCAAGCGCTTCAAATTTGCCGAAAAATAATGAAGTTCTGTAAATTTTGTTTGGAAAATTTGGAAGAAAATTTTGAATTGACTTTGACTTTAATGGAATATTGTGTTGGATCTACGGAATATATAGAGAGATTTTTGAGATATCTGGAGAATGAATGCAAACTTGGCAAACCCGGGATGATATCTTATCTACAGTCAGTGTAGCTGGAACCTCGATATTCCAGGATTAGAAAAAGCTATACCTGTTATCTTTTTTCTTCAAAGAATCAACAAGCCATCAACATCAATAAATTACACACATTTTCCTCAGAAACTTTTAAAATTATCTGCCATTATGACTTTCTTGAAGCCGTTCTGAAATTAACCAATCGGGTTAGGTATCGGAATTCCCATAGGAGATCTTTTCCGAGATTTGTAAAAAAGCTAAGTCGGCAAAAAAACTTTTTCCGGGGGTTTGAGGAATAAACAGAACTGTTATCGTTTGTTTTTTATTTAACCATATATTTAAATTTGCGCTCAAAAATACTTAAATGAATAAGTTAATAATATTCAATATACTATTTGTATCTCTCAGGAAATAAACACTTACAGAACGACATTATCATTTGTAATACCCCCGTGTTTGGACCATTCTATCGAGGGTGCAAAATAGGGCGGAAACTAAGTAGCACCCTCAGTGTAAGATTGCCGCCTCATCTTTATTCGCCCGCGCAAAAACGCGAGCTAATCATTTTTTTCTCGCGTGCTCAAGGGCAAAAGGAAAGTGATCGATATTCTTTGAAGGAAAAACGTCAGAGACAAACCCAAAGACCAAAAGATGTATTTTGTTATTGAGAATCGATCCTGTGAAGATGAAAAACTTTCTGCTCTGCGTTTTTTTCGGAACGCTGAAAAACTCTAATTTCGATTTTCCTTAAGGTAAAGAGGTTGTGAGATTTGGGTTAGCAAGGCAAAAATCGCTAAAAAACTGGTAAAATCGTAATCCTCAAAAATCGAAGTTCCAGCATCACTGACAGTCATTGAGTCATTGCCTAGACTATTTGGGATGCAGGGGTATTACGCGCAGACAAAATAGCGATATTTCTGACCAGCGAAGTTTTTCTCTCTCGTGCCAAACAATGTTTGAGAAAGAAGATGCGGGTCGAGTGGAACACTTTACTTTCAATCGAGCATTTGGAGAGTATCAATTGCTGGGCGTCACTTGCAGATTTACAAAAAGTGATACCTTTTCACGAGGACAGGTATAACCAAGTTGTAAATTTATCAAAGATCAATGCTCACATTGCCCGCGATCTTTCTTTCGCGTCATCTTTCGTAGTTTCTTTGTTGTTTTTAAATGTTAAAGGCAGCAGGCCAATGACATTTCAATTTCTTACTGTGAAAGTGGTTCTTACTGCTATGAAAACAGGAATGATTGATCAAACACAATTAAAAACTGAAGAACAATACGGTTTTGATTCACTTGTTTTTACTGATGACGTACTTTCGAAATTGAAAAATTACGTAGATCATGTTAGACCACGATTGAATTCAAAATGTGATTTCTTACTGGTCTGTAAAAACGGAAACCAGCTTAAAAACTTGGGAGATATATTTGGAAGAATGGTGTATCAAGCGATTGGAAAGTATATAACACCAACGCGTTATAGGCATCATCGAAACCGCTAGCGCTGAGAACGTGACCCTAGAAGAACAACGTATTGTCAGCCTCGACCAGAAACACACATCAAATGTTGCCAAGGTGCACTATTAACAACGAAAGTCACAAGATGTTGCAAGAAAAGCGAACGACTGTATGGACAAGTTGATAAAAGTTACATCGGCCAAGGAGAAACATGTTAAAGAAGATAAAATCGTACAAACTATTGGTCACCTTCATTTGCTACAACATCTACAAGATATTCAACTCCTGCAACTTTGTCCAAAGATTTGCAAACCTGCAGGGTTTGTAGATTGAAATTTATTGATTGCCTTCATAATTTCTTTTCTCCGCTGTAACGAACACCGACTCAAGGATAACTAAAAATTGCTCTGAAAGGTGAGTCCGCCCGCTGTGATAATAAAGAGAATGGAAGTCACATGGTTTATCCTTGGTCAGTCATCCTTTTTTGACATTGCTAACAAATAGCGGTTTTTAATATTAGTAAATTAAACTAAAGAATAAAAACAAATATGGCAGATTTTGTAAAAATTTCTGTAGCGTTTGTAGGGTTTGAATGTCCCAAAGATTTGCACATTTCTTTTTGCTGAGAAAAGGTTGAAATTCAGCTGCAACTCCTGTGATATCTGCAAACAAAGTAGCTCAATAGGTACTGTGTTTGAATCTCCTTCAAACGCTGCAAACCCTTCAAATTTGAGACCAAAGATTTGCAAAAATGGGTTTTTTGCAGGGTTTGTAGTGACCAATAGTTTGTACCCTTTGTCAATCTCGAAATTTTCATATATTATGGGCATTGAATCTGAACTACTCTTCAGATTGACCTTGTATTTAGAATGTAGACTCACTGGAAGCATTGAAATAGGTTGATAAAAAATAACACCAATAAACATCCAGGTTCAATTTTTCGGTACAGGGCGATAAGCATTTTTGACCCCCTTTTTGACCGGGGCGATCTTAGCCAAATTGAGGTTTAGTATTACAAGCAGGGAGTATAAAAAGCATTAGAACAATTTCAGGCTTAAAATAAAAATAGTAGTCATAGCATCAAAAGATTTTACTGGTCTTTATATAAAAAAAACTGTACCCGGTGAAAATTTACCTCAAATTTTCCAACCCGGCGACATTATTCAGTCAAAAATCTGCCCCGGTGAAATCCTGTTATTTTCTTAGCCACCCCGGTGAGCTTTTAAACTCTACCGGGTTACTGAGACAGGGGTGTTGTTACGAATAAAGGAAATTCGTCAAAACAAAACAAATTTATTCATATACTGTATCAATTTTAAAAACACATATATTTTCTGTAAAATACGAAACTTTTCGTATGACAAAGTTACATTATAAAGTAGGTATATGTTAACATGGCTTATTGATTGATAAATTTATTCATCTTCATTGGTAGTGAAGTAAAGTAAAGGATGGATTCCTCTTTTTTAGATACTGAAGAATCCTTCACCACCTCACCAGTAGTGGTAAAACAAAAAACTGGTAAGGATGTAACAAGAACAAAGAAAAGTTTTGAAGGTAAGTAAGTTTAACTAGACAAGTGCTTTATCAGTAAAGGCGACTATGAAAAATTACTCTAATCAAAAGTCCAACACCACTTTCTTTTGCTGTCTTTGAACTTCTAACTATGAGTTTGTTAGTAACGATTAAAAAATTACAGTCAGAATTTAAATCTGTTAAATTTACTCTTTCAGAGATTTCGATGCAAGTTGAGAATGAGAGCCCTTCCAAAGAAAAGAATGTTTCAGCAAATGAACCAAGAAGTGCGACTCCAAAAAAGAATCTAACAGGTGAATTATAATTCCTTCAAACCTAGAAAGATTAATAATGAGTCTTGTACTACCATTTCATTAAGATTGTTGAGTCATATTTTTTGTGAAAGTTAGGAATAACAAATTCTGTCTGAAATGGCAATGGCCTAAACTAAAGTTTGATATTAAAGCGTCTATTAAACATGAGATTTTTGACACCACTATATTATCATCTACTCTCATAGTTTGAAATTGATTCAAAAGACCTTTTTCATAAATTATGTCACAAGCAACGCTTACCTCCTTTTCAAAGTATTCCTTTGGTGATTGATTCTCAGAGGAGCCCATTAGCAATTTACTTAAAGGATATAATCATCTTTTTAATGGTTTCAAAACGCGAATCCATCGACTTCGTGAGCCACAATGATGTCAGATGTTTGATGAGTAGCGAACACCTTCCCCCATCACGACTGTCTCCAGATTAATTCCTTCTCGTTCAGCTTCAGCTTTCACAAACTTCATTTGAGACTTGGCAAAGTGGTGTAATAGCGTTTCATTGTTGTGGTCCTTTAACACAATGAACAGTGATGCCACGAAACTGTCATTGATAGAACGAACACCTGAAAGAGAATTATAGGCCATAAAATAACATTGAAAAATACAGGGAAGAATAGTGTAGTGTAGTGTACGTAAAAAAATGTAAAAACGTCCGAAAATTCACTTCATTTCAAAAACCTGTGACAAGGTGGATAAGCAGTGATAACGAGTGATAAGCTTGTGACAAGGAGGATAAGAAATCTCAAAGTGTCCGTAAAAAATAAAAAAACGTCCGAAAAATCCTTTCATTTCAAAAACCTGTGACAAGGCGGATAAGCAGTGATAACGAGTGATAAGCTTGTGACAAGGAGGATAAGAAATCTCAAAGTGTCTATAAAAAATAAAAAAACGTCCGAAAAATCCCTTCATTTCAAAAACCTGTGACAAGGTGGATAAGCAGTGACAACGAGTGATAAGCTTGTGACAAGGAGGATAAGAAATCTCAAAGTGTCCGTAAAAAATAAAAAAACGTCCGAAAAATCACTTCATTTCAAAAACCTGTGACAAGGCGGATAAGCAGTGATAACGAGTGATAAGCTTGTGACAAGGAGGATAAGAAATCTCGAAGTGTCCGTAAAAAATAAGAAAAACGTCCGAAAAATCCTTTCATTCAGTCATTTCAAAAACCTGTGACAAGGCGGATAAGCAGTGATAACGAGTGATAAGCCTGTGACAAGGAGGATAAGAAATTGAAAGCGACTGTAAATAGAACAAACCCTAGAAATACTGAAAACGACCGTAAAAGCCAAGGTTGAGATGTATAAGTTTTTTTTTTTCAGACTCAAAATTAATTTTCTTTTAAAAAGATTGACACTTAAAATCAAATCTCAAAAAAAGGAGAAAAAAATTGAATAATCCACGTGCTCGACCCAATCCCTTTCTTAAAAATATTTTCAAAATATCTATCAAGGTTCAATTTTTAAGATAAAAAAGTCATTTACCACGTGCTCGCCCCAATGCCCCTTCCTTGAAAAAAAGAAACATTTTAAATGTCGACCTTATGAAATAAAGCTCAAACTTTTGAAAAAATCTTTCTGAATTCTATTTCTACTAAAATCTAAAACAAGTCCACCACGTGCTCGGCCCAATCCCCTTCTCCGAAAAAAAATTAAATATCAATTTTTTTTTTCAAAATCAGTTTAAAAGTCAATTTTTACTAAAATCAAATCAACCACTTGCTCGGTCCAATCCCCCTCCCTCAAAAAAGAAATCGACCATCTTGAAAATGCAAAAAGTTTTTTATCAAATCAGGGAAGGGAAGGTTATTTAAAAGTAAAAAAAATGTAAACTTACCACGTCCTTTAACGGCTTTGCAGTGTACAGTCTCGAGTCCTATTCCTCTTGGGGGGCCTCTTGCAATTTTGGTTAAATAACTCTCATAAGCTTCGATACCAATCTCAGGCCAATCGAACATCACCCAGAAAGATATTCCTGCGATGGCTTGGTGCTGATCATCTTTCGTTTGGTTATATAACGCTGTTCCACTACCCTGAGTATCAGAGGTTAAGTTTTCAAAGAATTATTTCACATCAGGACAGCGTCTCCCTATTGTTATGTGCTGAATAAACAAAAAATAGTTTTTCTTTTTCTGACCAATCTTGCTCCATATCCGTGCCTATTCAATATCAAAAAGCTTGTAAATCAAAATTAACGAGTAGGCAAACGATATCACACTTATCTGTCACAACTTTTTAAAAAATAAATCCTTTAAGGAGGCCCCCCAGTGGACCCTCAATTCACGCATTCACGCAATTTTTTTTCGAAATTCACGCATTCACGCAAATTTTTCTCAAGTTTCACGCAATAACCCGACTTTTCAGAAATCGGAAAATTTTTCGGGAAAAATCGGGGAAACATTGGATAATCGGGAAAACTGCATATAGTCGGTGGAAAAAAGGGAAAATTCACGTATTCACGCACAAGATAGCCCAGATTCACGCTTTCACGCAATCAAAAAGTGCATTTTCACGTTCACGCAAGTTTTTTCAATTCACGCTTCACGCATTTTTTTTTCAATTTTCACGCATTCACGCAACCGAAAATGCCCATTCACGCAATCACGCAAACCGCTGGGGGGGGGCCTTTAAGAGGCATTGAATTTCTTATAATTTTACATTAATTATATATTTTTCATTTCTTAGATACTTCCATCAATACTAAACGTAAAGGCAGAGTCTGTTTCACAAAAAAGGAAGAAGAAAACCTCTTGGAGGGTGTCAAGAAATATGGTTTTGGTTGCTGGGCGAAAATTTTGAAAAATTATCATTTCAATCCATGTCGGGCGAATGTTTCACTGAAGGACAAATACCGGACATTACAGAACCAGGGGAAAGTGTAGGATATTATTTGTCCCCTTGTTTAATGTAGTTTTTTAACTTTGGATGCGATGCTTGAAAAGTTAAAAGGATCAAAATATTGACGTTTACTCTTAGGTGCCAAATAAACGGGACCCCCCGCTTGTTAATTTTCGAAAATTTTCCAACCACCCCGGACCTTATTAGGACCCCCCCCCCGTTTATTAATTTTAAAGAATATTTTCAGCTGTCAAAAAGAAGGACCCTTATTTTGCTCTAAATAGCCTGATTTTAGCCTATATTTACCTTAGTTTGGGTTTTCAGAAGTAAAATTTCCAACCCCCCCGGCAATTAGGTCTCCCCCGTTTATTAAGATCTCGAAAGTTTTCCAACCCCCCCGTTTATTCGAACCCCCCCCCCCCCGTTTATTTGGCACCTAAGAGTACGATGATTATGACTTATAGAATTGAGGCCAATTTAGCTGAGATGATGTTTTTAAATTGATTATACTTTTATAGAGAATTCATGATATTCTTAGATGATGAAGTTTTCTTATAAAACGAATTAAAAATAAAAGACACACCTGTGCCGTATAGAAGGATCTATCCGAGAAACGTAAGATTAATAAAATCGAACCATCGAGCCAAGTTTTTAGAGGACGATTTTCTGAGATTTTCCTTAGCTGCTACTCATTAATGCGCCCTTGACGGGCGCAAATATAACAACCACATACACTAGTTTTTGTATATTTTTGTATCATTTATCATCAAAAGATGAAATTTTTAGTTACACATATACAACGGGGCACTCGTCCCTCCTTCAAGTGATAAAGACGTCATATGTCCCGCAATCGCTGGCCGGCTGTGGTCTCTTCATGGTATTCATGACGTAATGTTTTATACGGAAGCACCCAAAATAGCCCGGGCGTTTGCCATTAGCTTTTATTGTTTAAAAAAATTCAAAATTAGTGGCAATTGGTTTTTTGTGTACTTCCGTATAAAACATTACGTCATGAATTGACATACTTTCTGTTAATATTTGTAAATAGTTTTGTATCATTATAACGCATAAAGTCACTTTGTAGAAATAACCTTCGTAATTGTATCGCTAATCCATCTTTGAACAGCCGAATGAAAAGTTCTAATTTCTCCAAATCTATCTATATTTTGAGGATTAGTGATATAAATTGAACCTCATTTACATCAAGATGACGATCATTTGATCAACCAAAGTTAAACCGATAAGTTGACGGTATCGTTATCTTAAGTTGTGCAAAATGAAAATTCATTCAATGTACTCTTAGGTGCCAAATAAACGGGCCCCTCCGCTTATTAATTTTTCGAAAATTTTCCACCCCCCCCCCCGGGCCTTTATTAGGACCCCCCCCCCCAGCTGTCAAAGAGATGCCCCCTATTTTGGTCTAAATAGCCTGATTTTAGCCTGTATTTTCAGAAATACAATTTCCAACCCCCCCGGCAATTAGGTCCCCTCGCTTACTTTAATCGTAGAAATTTTAGCGAGGTTAATTTTAGCGTATAAAAGCGAGTCAGGAAAATCTTGATTTTTTTTAGATTTATTTTAGCGAATCACGATTTCAAAAAATTTCGTGTGGATAAATTTTAGCGAATACTCATCTGACAAAAATTTCGCGTGGATTGATTTTAGCGAGGGCAATGATTTTGAAGAAAAAAATATTGTTTATAAATACAAAAATCAATATAGTCACATGTCTTCGTAACACAATTCTTGACTAAGAACAGAAAAACTTGGAAATTTACGCCCCCATTACTAGTTTTTGAAAAAATTATGAAAATGATAAAAAATGAAAGAAAAAACATACTGGATTTATTTTAGCGAATCAGCTTTTCGAAAAATTTTGCGCGGATAACTTTTAGCGATCTGTCAATTCAGTGCGTTTTAGCGAGATTTATTTTAGCGAAAATAGGGAAAACTCGCTAAAACGCTAGAATTAGTCTCGCTAAAATTTCTACGATTAAAGTATTAAAACCTCCAAAATTTTCCAACACCCCCCCCCCCCGCGTTTATTTGGCACCTAAGAGTACAAAAAATATTTATTTTCCTCTGTTTGTTTTCTCCAAATAAAAATGATAAGATCTCTGCCGGGGTCAAACAAAAATCAAATTCAATATATGACACCCATACAACAACGATTATTTTGATGAGACCCACTCGTACTGTTCACATTATATGATAGCATAGGTCTCCCACTCTTGATTTAGCTAATTTCTTTATGAATTTATGACAGTTTTTAATGCTTTTTTAGGACATTTTATGACATTCTTGGGTGTAAAATTTATGACAATTTATGACATTTCAACAAAAGTTAGGACATTTTTATGACAAAAATTCTTGCCCTCTTTCAAATTATTGTTTAACAGGTTTTAAGCCCTATGAATTCAAGTCCAGTAAAAGCAGTAGAAATTATGTAAATCAAGGCCCTCTGGCAATTGTGACACTGTAATCACTGTGTATTCATTATCTGTTTAATCAAAATAACTAAATGAACAATAACATAAAAATAGCATAAAATGCAAAACTTGGGTTCAGACCAGACGATGTCAACCGAACATTATCGAACCAATTTTCGTAATCAAACAGGGAAAACTAAAGAAATAAAAAAAAAAGAAAAAACCCCCCGGACCTTATTAGGACCCCCCCCTCCCAGCTACCAAAAGGAAAGTTCCTTGTTTTACTCTAAAAAGCCTAGATCTAGTCTATTTTGACCCTTCTTAGGGATTTTTCTTAGGTCCATTTTCCAACCCCCCGGTAATTAGGTCCCCCCGTTTATTCAATTTGAAAAAAATTTCCAACCCCTCCTGAAACCCCCCTGTTTATTTGGCACCTAAAAGTAAATTCAAAATGAATCTTTCATGATATTGGCTCAGCCTCAGCCGCATTCCAGAAGATATGGGTTAAAGTGTTGTGAAATCTATGTAAAAATTCTATAATCATGGTTAGAGCTGGCTGAAGATCGATAAAAAGTTGATCTTTTCTAAAGAATGACTTAATTAAACTGGAGTGATTGATGGGAAAGTTTGTAAGAAATTTATGAAATTTATGACAATTTATGACATTTTTACCAAATTGGTGAAAATTTGTAAAAATTTAGTAATTTATGACAATTGGGAGGCCTGTGATAGAATTAGACCGTAAGGAACAGCTAAATTCCTGGTACATTATGGCATCTTACCGCTGTTATCCACGGAAATGATTTTGATATAGGGGATGCGTATCTTGTAAATTTAGGGTAACCCTCAATAATTCATTTATTGTAAGTCTTTTAAGTCGGAACATTGATTTGGCTCAAAGAATGAAATTTATCTTTTAGCCGCAGCTGAAAATCTTTGTACTAAGAAAGCTCGTACAGCTTGAAAAATAATCCTGAAAAAGTATTTTTGCATTTCAGCTTGGAGGTATGCTTAGCACTAGATATAGCTTACACTAACTGCCACCCTTTCAAATAAAATAAATATTATTACTATTATTTATTTATTTATTTATTTATTTACTTATTTTTATCCTTTTATTTCTAGACGGTAGAACCTTATTTTTATTTTAGGGAAGTCGATTTTATGATGAAAAAAAAAGTTCTCTAATAGCAAAGGTAATAGGAGATTAACTAAGAGTGGCAATTATAAGACAATAATTCGGCATGCATGGGGAATAAAATATAAGCATACGTTTGGTTACATGAAGAAATAATGTGAAGATCTTCTTTTTTGTTTCTAAAAATAACAAAAGAATCTATCTAAATAAATAACAATGATGGGTTAGTTTTAAAAATGACAATATAAACAATCCATCCAAATAAAAATGATGGGCTAAGCGGTTTTTCTATATGCAATAAATCTACATAAGTACAAATCACTACAATGACTCCTATATAACTGCTTAGTTTTTAATGATTCAAAATGAAAATCCTGATTAGCAAAAGGTGTATCAAGATCGGTGAAGTTCGATATTGAAGCTTGATTTATTACCTTGTTGCCCATTTCCGACAACTTATTAGCACACACTAAAAACCCGGGGGGGGGGGCACTGGGTTTGCGGATTGACGGTATGTGCGGGCCAAAAATTGGCTTTTAAAATTGCACCCTTACAGTGCAATGCAGTGAAAATCATACCCTTAGAGTGCATTTTCCCCCAAATTTCCGATCCCTTTCGTGCAAAAAATGGTCCAAATTCAAGCATTTTTGGTCAAAATATCTAGATTTTCAAGAATTTTCTGAAGTTTCTACCCTTACAGTGCATCTCTAGTTTTTCCGACCCTTACAGTGCATTTTAAACATATTGGAAAAGGTACCCTTAGGACCCGCACATACCCGTCGGTCCTTTTGCCCAGCTGCCCCCCCCCCCGGGACTAAAAAGCATAAAGAGCAGGCAAATATTTATCATCCCATCGGCCAGGCGATGTCAATCGAATTGTTTGATTACCGAACCAAATCAAACAGTCATCGAACCAAGAAATTCCGGTAAGGCTCAATTAGTTTGATTGATGTTTGATGTGTTTGATTTACGGTTTTCGTTCACAAATCATTCTCAGAGCACATGAACAACTCTTTTCTGCTAATCCAATGATTGTAAGGGACCGCTTAGGCTAGAGCTGTTGCGCTAGCAATAACTGGAACCATTTGAGCCAAAAGAACATTGATTGAACTTTATCGAACTGCGATATAACTTAATCAAACTGAAGATTTTCCGGTAAAGTTCGATTACTGTTCGATCAGGTTCTGTAATCAAACACCTAATCGTTCGATTTCATTCGATGAAATTTGATGGTTCGATAACAAAAATCGGTTTGATAGGGTTCGGTTGACATCGCCTGGGCTGGCATCGGGAGGGAGAGGGAAAAGCTGGAACTTTTTCTAAAACTAAACACATTGAAAACCAATCAAACTTCATCAGATAAAAAATTGGCATCACACTTATATAATCAAAGTAATCAACAAATTTTCTTACCAAATCAGGCGCGGTAATCGAACAGCTACCGTTTGATTTTGTTGGATAGTTCGACAGTTCGATTACAAAAAATGATTGCTGAATTTCAATTGACATGACTTCTAGGCTAGGAAATAAGTGGAAATACTTGCTAAAACTGACTGTTTGTCACAACTGGTTAACATTTAACACATAACTATCTGGTGAAAAAAGGAAAAAAGAAGATCATACCTGTGCTATTTGTAGTTTTAGTGAAGAAAAGGGCTATGTGTTGCAGTTTGCTGTTAGTGTTGTTGTTGTGGAAAATTAACTCTTTTTGTACTACTTACTGAGCATTATCAATTTATTGGTGCATTCACTAACTACACAAACATAAAATACTTAGTAGTAAACGAATAATAAACCTCTTTAAATACTCTACAAAAGACCAAAAAACATGATAAAAGTTTATACAGCAGTATACAGCAGCAGCAAGTTTCAAAAGCATGTGCAATCAAAATCAAGCAGCCAATAAAAAAGTTCTCACGATGAATGTTTACAAAGGCTTGGTTACACTTCTTACACTAGTGTATTTTAATTATTAAGAAAAGCGCTGTTTTTTATCTTTGTGAGTGAGTCCAGCTTTAGAATATTGGCCGTAGTACGCCCGCAGCCAAACACCCACGCCATAATTTGCGCCCCAAAAGTATTGCCCGGATAAACTACGGAATACTAAACATACGGAGAAAAAAAGTGACAAAAAAAAACAAACAAAAATTTTCACTCGCCTCTCACTCATCGCGAAACTATTACGCCACCTATGCTCCGCTCCGCTCCGCTCGGTGGCAATTATGCTTTTTGTTGATGAATTTGAGCTCAAGTATGCTTATAAACGTTATGCTTATAAAAAAGAGTGTATTAACCTCTAGCAATTCAAATTTAATGAAGCTTAAGAATTTCTCATATATAATTTACTAAACAAGCTATGTAATCAAGTTTCTAAACTTCAAAACACAAAGGCGGTCATAACTCTCGGACGGGAATATTAAACACGACACGTAGCCTAAGCTCGGTTTTGAACAGTTATACAGGTAAAAGATAAAGAAAGATAATTGATATACACAAAATTTAATTAATAGAAAATATATTTCACAATTCACACGTTTTCTGAAAGTATTATTTTTACAAAATATCTTTTTTGTTTGTGACGTCATCACTTTTCGGCTGCCGTGAAAAGGGTTTACGTAAGGATGAACAAACGTTTAACCAGAGGAGACTGAAGTTGCGACGATACCATTCTCTAGAAATACAAAGTAGAAGGTTATTTTAAAGTCAGTAACCTCCTTTAACAGTGGACATTTCAAAATGGCGGAGGTAGTCAAAATCTAAAAGACCATCCCAAAAATTTTCTCTGAAAGGCGAATACTTCTTTCTAATAAACAAATTTCTCACATCTTAAGTTGTCCAAGTATCAAAAGATAAAGTCAAGTCGATTTTGTGCTATTCTGATTCAGACCTTTCTTTTGACACTACATGTTGTTTTTTTTATAAGCATAACGCTTATAAGCATATGAAGGCTCAGATTTGCAGAATTCCTAAGCATAACATGAGCATATACAGTATGTCAGCCTAAAATATTTTTCAAGTGGTCATTTTTATCTGTTTAAAAAGGTTTGATAGAGTTCAAGTAAAAAATAAGACATTCCACAGCTAGCTAACATTCCACTGCTCCCAAAATCTGAACAAAATTTTACAAAATTTCTGAAATTTCATTAAAAACTTGGCTCGGGGTGAATCATAGCATGATTCTTAAGCATATAATAAGCATAAACTATGCCTGGATGCTTTGAGAACTTAAGCATACACGAGCCTGACCAAGGGGCATATACTTGCTTATAAAAAAAACATGTACACTATAATTAAGAATAGGTATGTGGTTTCATCTTTTCGAGATTTGTTAACCTCGTTTGCAAACAGAACAATCACGTAAAGGTAGGTAAGTTATCGACTTCATCAAAAAAGTAAGCGTTTACAAACGCGATTATCTTTTAAGTATTTTGGCTACTACATTTTACAAACGAGGCCAGTGAAGCTTTCAATGCATCTCGATAGGAATGTTGCTTTAGGCGTACAGACTTTCGCGATTTTCGCGAAAGCAAATGTCTTTAAAAATTCTAGGAAGTGCCATTCGCGAAAGTTTATGCTCGCGAAAAATTCTTGGCAAAATAGAAAATCTGTAAAACTTCAAACTTTAAATAAAATGTAACTTTTATGGCACTTTTTAGCCTGCTAAAAGACTAATTATAATTATGCAAAGGATAAATGTTTCAAGCCAATCCAAGAAGTATTTGTCCTTCTAAGCCATTTTTTCATGTGAAAATTCTCATTTTTTTGTCTTAATTTGCGAAAGTTTATGCTCGCGAAAAATATTTTTCCGTTAAATTCGCGAAAGTAAAGGTCGTGAATTTCGCGATTTTTCGTCCCCGCGAAAGTTTGTACACCTAAAGTACTTCATCTTTATACCTGTTATATTCCATGTAAACATCGTGATTCTTTTCAAGAAATTCTTTATAGAAAATCGACAATTTGTCTGCCACTTCTTGTCCTATGTTGAACGAAAATAAGAAATTGGTTTGATTTTAACATAACATTTATCTCTGCCTTTAGGTCTGATGTTTCGATGTGAGAGAAGTCAAAAGATCGACGAAAGATCGGCAGTTAAATTCTTTATTCGAACGTTTGAAAAAGATTGAAACAAACTTTGACTTTCACATGGTAGGATAGAAAAACATATAGATAAGAAGAAGTAAGAATACTCTTGCTAGTTTTGTGAAGAAAAGAAGCCTAAGAAAAAAGGGACGTACAATTTGAAAAGAGTGCACTTTTCTTAATGTCATTTTTCACACTGCGAATAAAAATATCTACTATGCACTGTATCATAGAAATTCGAATTTTGCACCGTACGCGCGTCGGATTAAGACTAAGCAAAGGCTATCTCGATTCATACCTGTTCCAGAGGCTGCATTTGCTGTCTCGATAAATTCTTTCTTTGCCTATGAAAGGAAATAGAAATACTCATGTTACAGTACGAGCCGTGTTTTTCTCATGGTCTCACGAATCCTTAATTGGGACACGCTAAAGTGACTGAAAATCAGCATAAATTGCGCAGTTACAATAACAGCGATAGGCTTCATTTAGTGCTTCAAAACTTCAAATCTGAGAGGAATAAAGCCATCTTCTAGGGACGGAATTCATACGGTTATCATTGGTTGAACAAAGGTTTTATTATATAGCCCGGGGTTAAATAGGGACAATTGACGTCGAAATTTTCCGCTATATTTGTATTATAGTCTGTGCAATACATTGCTACAATCATGGTCGTAATATTTGAGAAAAAGGGAAATTCACCGGGAAGTTTTGTGCTTTATAAGTGCTCTAAAGTAGGTTGGAAGGGTAGAGTTTTAACTCTGAGTTTTAACATGAGACTTAAGACTCAAAAAGATCCAAGAGTTCAATAATGGTTCAATAAGGCTCATAATATAGCCTGGAAGTCTATAAAACCGAGCCAAATTGAAATATTCGATTAAATTTAAGAGATGGCCCAAAATCGACTTTCTCGCCCGAACTCCAAATTACGAAAAACGAGGAAATAAGCTTAATTCTCAATATATTTCGACCATGATTGTACGAGAAAATTTCGGACAGTCAACAAATAAATTCACAAAATTCAGACATTGTGCAATAATTTTGTAGTTTACACGTGCTCTCTGACAGACAAAGTGGACCTCCTCCAGCCTCCGGACTAATTGTAATTATTCTAAAAGATGATTTTAAAGAAAAACTGCTCCACTCAGACACACACTGTAAATAAAAAGTTAGTTCTGTAAGGACCCTGTATTGAATACCTGAAAGAAATTTTGATTATGCACTTTCCAGAATTCGTCATTCCAATGATTAGTCATGGTACGTTTTGTATTCAATATTTCTTCGTCACTATTTGCAGCTTTTGAATATACCACCTGTCGAATGTTGGAGTCTGGATTTGGCTTGCTGACGTAATCATAGTGTTGATGAGGTTCTGGGTGTTCCTTTAGTGCAGCCTGAAAATGAGAATCTTTAAATCTACGAAATAGACCAATAGAACAATTTCAAAAAGGCATAAGCTAAAACAGTTAGTATATCTCGAAACACTTTCATTTTTTACCTCACCCCAAGCCAAACCTAGTTTGGATATTATTACCCCTTGACAAAACTTGCATCCTCTTTACAACGTGAAACAAACTTGCTCCAAAATCCAAGGAAACTTTATGGAAGAGCCTAAATAACATTATAGAAAGTAAGACCTAAGAAAATGATTGTACCTTTTGTAATACAGTTGTTGATGTGTTCAACGAGCGCATTGTCTTGGTAACTAGTCGTAAGCAAATTGGACATCTTTTGATTGTGTTGTTCATTTTTCTTTTCTTTTTATCAGTCGTTGTTTTTGTAAATTTTCTTGTTTTTACATGTCTCACTGAAAGAAACAAATAAAAATTTTAAACAAATCTTGTTATCAGAATAAATTGTATCAAAAAATGAAAAGGACTTCCTGTTTCATTTGATTTGAGCCATGTGGCATGATAAGGAAAATGCCCTGAAAATGTTCTCTAATTTAAAAACAATAAAAATAAGACAACAACTGAAAAATGTTTATCTTTATGCTTGTGCATCTAAAAAATTACAAAAAAACGTAGTTCAAACATCGATGTGAATAAATAAATTAATATTGACAAATAAACATTCAAATCTCGTACTCCTAAAGTATCAACAAATGGCAGTAAAAATTAATAAATACACTATAAAAAGCATACTATATACATTTTTCTACAAAGCTAAAAAAACATCACAACTAGTTAAATAATACACCGAACAATAATTATCACGCCACACATTTGATAAACATTTTGCCTCAACCAAAATGCAAGTAAAAAAGATTTTTGCTTGTACACATGGAAAGGTTGTTCATATGGAGCGAAATTTTGATTTCTGCTTCACATTATCGATACTCTTATATATAGAATGTAAAATTAATATCGAGTACTGAAGAAAAGTGGGTTTCTCATCTTTTTTCAAATTTAAGCGTAAAATAATTAGAATTCCTCGTCATACTCATCACCAGCCTCGTTTTCGTCATGATCACCATCAAATTCATTCCCGAACATTTCGTCACCAGCAGTAAAGTCATCATAAACAATAGATAAATTAGATAACTGAGCACCTGAAAGCTGATCTTTTGAAATAGTGTCAAGTATATTGTTATCTTCGACACCAGAACGATCATCTCTTGAAAAGTCCTTTTCATCAAACAAAGACTCTTCTACCAAATCTTCAATTTTTCGTTTGGTATATTGATTCTTAGTAAGAGCATTGTTATGTCTATCATTAGAGGTTCTGTTACTTTTTCCTTTGTAATTGATGACGTCATGTAAAGAATTTCTTGAATCTTCATCTTCTACATTCAAGTCTCTTTTCAATTCTTCGATCATTGCTTGCATCCTACCCTATGGAAATATATTCATTGGAATATGAAGTTAGACAAATTAATAAAACAGATGACGCCCGATGAAGTCAGGATTGCATACTTTTCTAAGAAATTTTTCAAAGTATTTCCCGAATTATTTCACCCACCATGATTGGGTTATGAAGAGAACTTTGATACTTGTTAAATTCATTATTAATTAACACATAAAGTTCATTTTCCTTCAAATTTTTATACCATCATTTTTCTACTTTGCATTATTTAATTTTCACATTTTTTTCTACACAAAATTGAGTTTGAAAGTCAATTTTAAAATTGAGGTTATTGCCACCGAATAACGGTGATAAAAAAGTGCTTGAAAAATACCCTGCAAGGGGAGAAGGAAGGGAGTCTCAAAAACTCCTTTTTATTCTAAGTTATCGTTGAACAGAATTAGAATTGAAAGAACAAGGGGAAATAAATAAACTAATACCTCATTCAGATAACCTCTCCGCTTTTCCAGATGTGCATCGAAGACTTGGTTCAACACCCTGAGAAAACAGATATACAGCTCATTGTATTATGTTGCACGCACCCAAAACAGTTAAAAGTTCAATTACTATGCTGGGATTTTAGGTCTGGAAGATTTATCAAGTTTTAGATCACATTAGGAAAAAAGAAAATTTGTACAAAAATATATATATGCAGGGTAATTACAGAGAGTTGGAAAAAAATTGCTTAATTTAAAAAATGAATGATTCGAGAGAAGATATCAACAACAAAATCAACAACATGAAATTTAGTAATAATATCACAAAAACTGAAATGCATTTTCAGATTCTTCAATATAGTTACCGATCACTGAATATTCCCCTGGTGATGATATCTGTGGTCACTTCTTCGATGAATTGAAGGTATAACTGCTCCTCTGCACTGAAATATAAAATAATTGAGTAGATTTACTATTATATCACAAATTTATTAAAGAGTTTTTAAATAACGTAATAATTACTACTGCAAGACTATGCAGGTAAAGGGGGTGAGTCATCAACACTGAATTAAACAAACACATTCTCCTTCACTGCATTGTCAGCAACAAAAGCAGAAATTGCTAAAATCCTTATTTTGTCACTAATACACTGTCATATCCGTACACCTGCTATGCTTCTGCTAAAATGAGTGTGAATATTGATAGCAATGGAATCTAATTGGCTGCATCACTCCCCAGATTGATCAAATCCCCATCAATATAATCATTAGTCTCTTCATCGCAAAGGTTTTTATTCCACTATGCAAAAAGCTAATTTTCAATAAAACTTTGTAAGATGGTGATAAAAATAGATTATAATAATATTGAAAAATCACAAACTTACATCAATTCTTCTTGTTTTTGTAGCCTGTCCACCTCGTATTCTGGTATTTCTTTATTGGTAAATTTGTTCAATGATTGAGTGTGGTTAAGTTGTTCATTCAACGACATCAGAGACATGTCAAGACGAACTGATTTCGTATATCTCGGTTCTCTATAACTAACTGTACCGTTACTCCAAGCAATTTTAGGATCCAAGGGTCTTGATATAGCTGATTTCTCATGTTTTAAATCATTTGAATATCCTATCAAATCGTGTGAAGACTTTTCTGGAGATATGTGTTTATTATACATAGAACCTTTCAGTAATGGTGGCCCTGTTTCAGGAGCATACATTTCAATTTTGTATTTTGGGGTACTTGATCTTTTTATTAAATTACCATGGTCATTCTTATAACATGGTACTGTTCTTGAGCGAATGTTTGTAAAGGATTCTATAGGAGAAATAACATCTTCTCTTTGTCCAAGTAGAAAGCTTTCTTCAATTTGTCTTGCATCTGCTTCATGATATTGATTGTTTGGGCTTGAAAGATCAGCTTTCTGAAGATCGATTTAAAGTGAAAGTTAGCCATTGAGCTTAAGTAAATTTATTAAGATTTCACCATAGCCATTGGCTAATACACAAGTTGGCAATTATAAAATTTTTCATTAAATAAAATGACAGAAGCTACGTCTAATAGCTGAATAGGAAAGCTATTCATAAAATTGAATCTTAATACCTTGTTAGTTTGAGATGTACTGATATTGTGTTTGCCTTCTTGAAAAGCTGTTCTGTATACAATTTTATTTGATTGAGCTTTCTTTTGTTTAGCTGTAAGTAGAAAAAAAACCATTGTAAAAATACAGAAGAATTATGAATACAACAAATAACAAAGGGGCCTACAAAAAAATGCTCATTAAATCGGGAGAGGGAATTGGTCATTCATTGTTAGAAAAAAGTTTTTCATAAAATTGAGTTATTGATAAATATTATTATTTTCGATTTCAGGAATGACATGGTCGATTGGGCCTGTAACACAACCAAATTCATTTTGTTACCTTTGATGAATAAGTTAATTGATTTGGGGGGTTTGTTGTCAATTGAAGCTAAAAAGAAACAGTGAAATAAATCTGAATTAATAGACAAAAGGTAATGCTCAAATGCAAAACCTGAGCAAAAAATTGAACCACTCAAAAATAATTAAATTGGTTTCATGTAGTTTGTTCTACATAATAAAATCAACAAAGGGTCAAATGACAAAATTGACCAATTAAATCTATGAGTGAGGAGAAAAAAAAATATGAAACTCACATTTTGCTTTATCAATCAATCTGTAATGATTCATCATATGGTCGTGAATCAAAGCCTGCTGACCGAATTTTGCTCCATTTGGTGAGAATGCTGGATAAAGATAAAGTAATTGGTTTTGAAAATAAATTGGTTGAGACCGGAAAGTCGGCCACAGTGTTTAAAAAGAAGCTTACATAATGAAAGAATGAAACTAGCACATCAAACTAGCAAATGTAGTAGGGTAGGGATGATATCACACTTGTGAAACAGGGTAGGGAAAATTTAGAAATTAAAGAGACTATCTAGTACTTTTCATTTTAAGAATCATTTCCTCCCCTGTTCACACATCAAAACAACAATAATATTTTGGACAATATCATCAAGCACTTGCCATACATCTTTACATTGCCCTCAGTTTGACGGCAAACTTCAGTTCATTATCAAACTACTGTAAACTAAGGTGAACGCACAGATATACGTGTTGGCACTTTAATATTTTGCCCTTTTCAATTTTGTTACTCTTTTTTTAAATTCTTCAATACTGTTTTCGGCCTTAATGTCAATTGAAATTGTTTAGAATATTTATGGAGTGGACTCATTTTTCAAAGAAATAGATCTTATTATATACCTGTGCTTTTGTTTGTAAGATGTCCTTTCACCGAACTGCATCTTGTCTTTCTCATTGCAAAGGTCAAAACATTGCATAGTGTCGAATAGCTTTCAATATGATCTTAGTAAGTACCACTCAGTTTAGGGACAACAGGAAATACATGATTTCATGAAAAAAATCTTTTTCTAGAAAAAAAGTACATCCTTAAATCTACAAATTCACTATTTCCTTTCAAAATTTTACTGTTTCCTTGTTCCTAATGACCAATTAAAGGTGTTGGTACAGGTCAAGTAGAAGAAACTACTCTCCTCTCTTGCTTTACCTGTTGTTTGAAGTATTTCTATCCTAAATTTAAGCTGAAGAAGGATAATTTGCAACAAAGCATTAGCGTATGATTAAGGTAATTCTAAATAAAAAAGACACCTAAATGAACTAAAAAGTTGAGAAAATCATCACAAACCTAGCATATTACCACACAATCACTTATACACCCGACTGAAAAGGTGCAAGCCATTTAGCCAAAAACCCAGACGATCTTAATCGAACAGAATCGACGATCAAACCAGTCAAACCAAATTGAACGGGTAATATTCGATTGGTTTGATTGTTGTTCGACTGGTTCGATTGTCGATTCCGTTCGATTGAGATCGTCTGGTGATCTATGTGTAAAAAAATATGACTTCTCATAGGCGGAGCATTGAGATACCTATACCGCCCGGAACAAATACCTGTCCTAGTTAGTTAGAGTCCCCTGCCCAGTTGGCGACCGGTCTAGTTGGCAAGCGAACGTCTTTGAACCCAGAAAAGTCATACAAAAACAAACCTCTGGAGAAATTCTTTTGGTGGTTATCTGTCTTGAACTATTTCCCATACTGTGTAGAAAAATTTCTAGAAAAAAACGAGTAGAATCTGAGAGATCCAACTTTGCATGGATGCACACGAAAAAGCCGGATTTTTCCAAAAAAATAAAAAATGGCTACCTTTGGACAAAAAAGCTTCGTAAGAAAAAACACTTCAACTGTCACTCCAAAAAATACTTGTCCAAAACGATGAGTATGTTAGAAAGCATTTCTATAAAAATCAGCTCGATAGGGTTTCCTTCGTCTGAAATATTGATAAAAAAGTTGATGCAATCAGTTTTGAAATTAGACGCCCAGTCTGCGACCGACAAAATCGAAAGTGAGAAAAAGAAGAATCTACATTGTGATCAAAACATTCCAGATGCTGAGAAAAAAATTTTTATTTATTCTAAGAAGATCGCCTCAAATAAAAAATCAAAACAAACACGAAGAGCATGTTAAAAGTCGTCTAACTGTTGGTCGAAAAGGATTTTCAAAAAAGTAAAAAGTAAGTGAGAAATTTAAATAAAAAATTTCGGTCGCCAACTTAGACAGGAACCCGTCTGCGTATTTTTTTAAAATCTGATGAATACTTCACGGGTCAGAGCTGAGAGTCCGATTTTGGCCTCAAAAAAATTACAGTGGGAAATTCGCATTTAGCGCTGTCCTCAGTCACTTACTAAAATAAAGACCAAATTTCGGTACTTGCGCTTTCTTTAAGAAAGTGTGACCAGTGAAACAATAACAGGACTTGATTAACCTGAGATCAGATTGTGAATGTTTTCTGCACACCACGCTGAAGCTCTAAAGGGATGTGCTGGGATGTGTGAAAACAAACAATCTGACGAATACCGGGTGACCCACGAAAAAGTTTGGACCTTTCTCGGCGTCTTGAGGCCGAACAAATGTCCCAAAGTGCTCGGAATTTTGGTATTTAAAAAGTAGATATCCTAACTTAAAATTTGAGCTATCACTTTTTAAATTTGACCAACTAGTTCTCTACTTATGACCTTTTAAACTCAAAATTCACTTTTCGGAAAGTGTAAAAAACACGTAAAAAAAAGGTATTAAATTAATGCAATCAATTAGAAAATCTCTTATAAATTGACTTATTTAACGAGTTTTATGACATTAATAATTATTAAAAACACCTTTTAAAGTAGTTTTTGTTTAAACCAAGACTAGTTTTTATCAAAATTGGCACTTTCAAGGAATTTTCTCAAAAACTGTATATCAAAAACGTCTAAAAATACCTAATTTGATACCCCTTTTTTACCTGTTTTTTACACTTTCCGAAAAGTGAATTTTGAGTTTAAAAGCTCATAACTAGGGAACTTGTGCGTCAAACTTAAAAAGTAATGGCTCGGATTTTAAGTTAGGATATCTACTTTCTAAATAATAAAACTCCAAGCACTTTGGGACATTTGTTCGGCCTCAAGACGCCGAGAAACGTCCGAACTTTTTCGTGGGTCACCCGGTATGCTAGCAACTCCAGAAGATTTTTCAAATTTTATTTTTTTTTCTTCAAAATTATCCTATCTTGTAGAGCTTTGAAAAAGAAAGAAAATGAGGGGTCAAAGGCCTCCAGAGGATAAGTGGTTGTAAAGATATTCAAATTTTAGTGTAAAAAATTTGACTAAAAATGTCAATAATATAGCTTGGAAAAATTCGAAAAATGTGTCAAAAAAGAAAAAAAGAAATTTTCCAGTCATGCTTCTTCAATTTTGCATATCTCTTTTTCTAGTGTAGCTAGAGACCTGAAATTTGGAGGGAGAATTCTTTGATGGTGTTAGAATATTAATATCTAAAAATATTTGTAAAATATTTAATTTGGTATATATATTTATCAAAATAACGAAAGATATCTATTTTTTTGAAAAAGAAGACATTGCATTGTTTTATTTTTGTTTTTGAAGAAAAGTAGCTTGGAAAAGGTTGAAATGAGTCGAAAAAGGTGGTAGGACCCATTTTCAAGGGGCCTCTGGAAATGGAGGAACAAAAACTTATGAGTAAAGAATAAGTTTTTCTGAAAGGAGAAAACCCAAATGAAAAGAAAATCCATTTCGGCAGAAATAAAAACTTTTTTTGGGACATTCCCATGCAAAAGAAGCAAAAAAGTGAAAAAAACTACATGAAAATGATAGAACTAAAATTAGCGAATGTGGTTTTTGAATTCCTCACCCTTTTTCTGATAAACATACAAAGTTTCAGCCTTCAAATACATTTTCCTCCGTTTCCAGACACATTTGTTCATTGATAGTTACAATTTTTTTTTCTCCCGTCGGCAAACAATTTTCAAAATATTGCAAAACGTTTGGCATTTTACCAATTTGGCGTCTAGCCCGTGTCCACAGTGTTATATACCGCTGGAAAGCTAAGATCATGGGCTTTCATTTAGTAAAAACTGGAACGCTTTAGCATACATAGAAAAAAAGTTCGAAGGGTTCAAAGTTCACGGAAAAATGAAACATTTGGTTTGACGTCAACGAAAATTGCATAACTTCTGGAGTCGCTACAGTAAATATGCAATCTTGAAATCGTAAGGACCGCGTTCGTCTAAAAGGACTAGGAATGACAACAAAGTTGCGCGATTGTGTTTATGAATAGGGCGCCGTATCAGTTTTTATTTTTCTGGCGCACAACACACAAGATTCTTGTTGTAGAATTTTCCGCGGGAGGACTATTTTCCTCAGATGTATAATTTTCAAGCGCCTTTAGAGGTTTACCGTGCGCGTAAGAAAATTATGAACATCTGTTATCAGGTTAGATTTGATTGGCTGTGTTTTCAACTGTTATTAGGATATGGGAAATTTAAACTGTCAGCCCATACAATGCTATACATTTCGCCATCAGTATTATAGAATAAGAAATCATAGCATGGATCTCCAGGCTATCGCCAACTGGGCAGAGGGTACTCTAGGAAGTTAGTTAGTTATTGTATTGATTGTATTGATTGTATTGATCTCCAGGTCCAGACGATCTCAATCGAACGCAATTGAACAGGTCGTGGCTTCTTCGTAAAGACGAAAGACAGATCTGGACTTATTTCGTACTTTCCAGTTTCTTGTTCGTAGTTTTTCTGACTTTCTGGTTCTATGTGAGTTATTTTCTATGTTTTCTAACTTACTGAATGACTTACCGACAGATTGCCACCGGTGGGATTCGAACCCACTAAATGCAAAGTTCCAATGATATGAAACCCAATGCCTTATCCACTGCGCCACGGATTCATGCCGAGAGAATGTTTCTGACGGCTATTTACATTGTACAAACTGCAGACCAGACTATATTTAGAGAAAATCACAAAAGAGTGCTTGTTTCGAGCTCCAACCCTAACCCTAACTGATAATAACCAAATTCCTAGCCAATCTGATAATCTGATACGTACCGTGAGATTGGGTAACAATACCCAACCCTACCAGGTCGCCTGCAGGTCCTGACACTATTCCCGCATGCCGGATCCGAAAAATAGATACATGTCTTTCGCTTTTACGAAGAAGCCTTCACCACCAATCGAACACAATCCAATCGAACATCAATCGAATGCAATCAAATATATATCAATCGAATCTGAAAATTGCGGTAATATTCGATTGAGATTCGATTGCATTCCACAATCTAATTTCAAACGGTCGATTGCGTTCGATTTGGTTCGACTGGTTCTATCGTCGATTCCGTTTTGATTTGGTTCGACTGCACTGGTTCAATCATCGATTCCGTTCGATTGAGATTGTCTGGAAAAACCTGCTTCTGCTTGGAGTTTTAATTATTCAACATGATATCCTAACCAGCAAAAGGTCTATTGCAATTCAATGATAGTGTTTGTTGTGCATACATTACATCACATGTAATAGACCTTTTTTCAAAGAGGACGTCCTGTTGAATAATTATGTAGTCCAGCCATAAAAACAATGATAGAGCCATGAATAATTACTGTATCATGCATATTGTAATAATTATGCATGGTTTTATCATTGTTTTTCTGCTGGACTACATAATTATTCAACAGGGTGGCCTCTTTGAAAAAAGGTCTATAGTGAGAAAAATCAGCATCAAACATTTTTGTTGTTGTTGAAGACTGCCATTATGAATTTCAACCACCTAAAAGAATATCTCATAAGTAACGAAACAACGCGCGTGACAAAGTTCCGAGCTATTTTTTCATTAAAAAGACGCGAAGTAATCTAGTAAAAACAAGATTAACAATTAGGTTAACTTTTTTTTCTCGTGGCGATCACTTTCACTTTCGGTGAGAAAACCTCCACCAGCACCGCAGCAGTGACCAGCCAGCATTATTGTACACTTTTTTTCTATTATGTTTCCTATCTTTATTAGTTTCCATGTTTCTTTTGACTGACCGAGTATTATCTTTTGAGTGTGACAGTATTGTTCCATCAGGTTGTCAGTCATCTTTTGAACAATATCCATATTAGTATGGCAGAGGTTATAAGGCAAGCTTTGCTTGGTTGGTGGTCCTCCATGCTCCAACAGTTACATCAATATGCCTTCTTACCTGTCTTTAAAAATATAAATAAAAGTAATCACGGAAAAGGACGCGAAAAAAAAAGACATAAGTGTGAGAACAGAGTAATCAAACTCGTTAGAAAAAGTACCATTAGAAGTCATAAAAAATCAACCTGAATAAGAATAAATGCAATCGAAATCCCAGAGAACTTCATAATTCCCCAAACAACATTAACATTACTATGTCAAACTCCCATTACATAAATTTTACAATTACGCCAGAGTAGACTACGCTCGCCACCGAAGAGGTTTATTTGGAAAGGGT
This sequence comes from Clytia hemisphaerica, assembly GCF_902728285.1. Classification (NCBI taxonomy): domain Eukaryota; kingdom Metazoa; phylum Cnidaria; class Hydrozoa; order Leptothecata; family Clytiidae; genus Clytia; species Clytia hemisphaerica. Next base: position 294,798 of record NW_027103342.1, read on the forward strand.
AATTACATTTTATTGTTCGCTTCTTTTTTAAAGATTGGCCGGGTTGGAAAAGTATGAATTTCTTTGTACATATTTTACCTACCCCAAATATTTAGGAGGCTGAGTTTTAAACAAATGGTCAAGTTGAAACGAACGATAAATGTATCAAGGTCTGTTTTATTTACCCCCTGGTGACTTAACAAAAGAGACTTAACTCGATGTTACAATCCAATTATTGAAAGTTTGTCTCGGCCTTTTATAATGAGCGAGACATACGTTCTCTGATTACGCAATTTTCATATTGACATTTTCGAGGCATTTTGATGTAACTGTCCAAAAAAACTTTTTATTTGGGCTGATAGTAGTTTGGAAGAACGCGATGGTATATTGAATAACTAATTACTCCAGATTACTCCACATTTAAGTGGATGCATGTAAAACAAGTGGGAAATTAGACAGTATAGAATTAAACTCCTATATATCATATATATCACTGATTAGAAACTAGGCTAGTACATGTTTTTTTTTATAAGCATAACGCTTAAAGCATATGAAGGCTCAGATTTGCAAAATTCCTAAGCATAACATGAGCATATATGTCAGCCTAAAATATTTTTCAAGTTGGCCATTTTTATCTGTTTAAAAAGGTTTGGTAGAGGTCAAGTAAAAAATAAATTATTCCAGGGCTAGCTACATACATACACTTGCTTATTAAAAAAAAACATGTAGTACTAGTAGCCTTACCCTCTTTTAGATATCCCAGGCTGGAATTGTGAACAACACGCCAAATATATTCGGCGTGAGTCAGAAATTACTTTTTGCGTATTGGCGTAAGGAGTGCATATAAAGTAAGATATTGGCATAACTCAAAGCTTTTCAAGACTAAGAGGAGCACCGCCATTCAAACGCCCGATTTCATTACATAGTGCAGAAAGGGGTCTGACCCCCCCCCCTTCTTAAATGATCCCCCCTTCTTGACATCGCCCCCAACCTTTGAAAATGCCTATCCCCCAAGGGTTTTGGGCGAAATTTTTTATGGTAAAAAGGGAGGGGAAACAGTAAAGAAAAATTAATTCTGGCAAATAGAATACCACTTTTTAGTGAAAATAAAGAACTTCCTTCATGTAGACCAAATTTCATAACAGTGCTGGAAAATAATCTACAATATATGTAAGCCCCCCCTTCTTAAACAATCCCCCCCTCCTTGCTATCCCCCATTTTTAATGAACATTTCTGATCCCCCCCCTTCTTCACGTTTTTGGAAAGTGTCATCCCCCCTTAAGAAAGGGGGGGGGTTCGAACTATGCATTACGCTAGGTTGTTAAACGCATCTAAAAACTAAGGAGTCCAAAGATCGACTCTATGAATTATATCGTAGGTATCGAAATATGATAGTCACTTTGACTAGACGTAGTAAAAAAAACCACTACATCAGATATTTTGATTTCCATTCTAAAAACTCTAGAAAAGTCTGGTCTGGTGTTCGCGATATAATCTCAACAAGGGCTAACTCAGAATCACCCATTTCAATCATCACAGGTGACTCTTTGACATCAGATCCTGAGAAAGTAGCCAATTCCTTCAATGATTTCTTCACTACTATAGCTGATTCTATTCGTGAAAAAATGCCGCCTTCTTACAATCACTTCAGCAGTTTCATGAAAGATCCAAATCTGCATTCCATCCTCTTAGCACCAACCACTAATCAAGAAATTGCGAAGGTGATTGGCTCTTTCTCATTAAATAAAGCAAGTGGTCCTCATAGTATTCCTATAAAAATCCTTAAACTCTTAAGACTTGATATTTCTGTGCCAATATCGGCGCTGATAAACTACTCCTTTCTCAGTGGTATTTTTCCCTCTACTCTCAAAATATCCAAAGTTGTGCCTGTCTTCAAACACAAAGGTTCTCCCCTTGAAGTTTCTAATTATAGGCCAATTTCACTCTTATCTAACATTGAAAAAATTTTTGAGAAAGTGATGTACTCACGTCTTTCTGATTTTCTTGAAAACCATAATCAAATCTACTCTCGACAATTTGGTTTTCGTAAGGCTCACTCTACTGAGCATACACTCATTAATATTGTCGAACGTATCCGAAACTATCTTGACAATGGTGGGTTTGCCTGTGGTGTATTTGTCGATCTACAAAAGGCTTTCGACACAGTTGATCACGAAATCTTACTTGAAAAACTTGATCACTACGGAGTCAGAGGCATTGTTAATGACTGGTTCCGATCTTACCTCACTAACCGCTCCCAGTATGTTTCTCTTTCAGGCTCAAATTCCCTTTTAAAATCTATTAATCATGGAGTTCCTCAGGGTTCAGTCTTGGGTCCTCTGCTGTTCTTGTTGTATATAAACGATCTTCACCGCTGTATAAGAACCTCTGAAACATATCATTTTGCTGATGATACTCATTTACTAAATTTTTCAAAAACTGTATGGAGTCTTTGTGGGAGGGTTAATGCTGATCTCAGAGTTTTAGTCAGCTGGCTTAATGCCAACAAAATTTCTTTGAATGCTAGCAAAACTGAGTTTGTTATTTTTCGTTCCCCTTGGAGACAGATGGACTGTATTCCAAGAATTAAGCTTTGCGGGAAAATTCTATCACCAAGTAAGAGTGTGAAGTATTTGGGTGTTCACCTTGACAATCATCTAAACTGGAAGGTTCATACTTCTTTCGTTGCTGCTACATTGAGAAGGGCAAATGGGGCAATATCCAAACTTCGTCACTATGTTCCAATTCACATCCTTCTAAACATTTATCATGCAATTTTTGCTTCTCATGTTCGCTATGCTAGTCAACTCTGGGGACTGTGTGACAATACTGTCACACATAGAATTCTTACTCTTCAAAACACTGCACTAAGACTCATGACCTTTAGTGAACCAAGAACTTCTGCCACTCCCCTGTTTGCTGAACTTAAATTACTCAAAATCTTTGATCAGGTGAAAGTAATGAATATCTTATTTATTCAAAAATACCTCCAGGGTAATCTTCCATCTGATGTCCTATCAACACTTAATTTTGATCTTATTCATCAATCTGGCCTTTCAAATGAGGTTATATAAGGAAAAACTCATTTTTTATTGCTTTGAAATGGGGGATTTGGAAAATTTTCTATGTTTAGTTTTTTGCACAAACCCCTATAACTGTTGCTAAGATATTGGCTTGTACTGTATTTGAAAATGAAACCACTAGCAACGAAAGTAAAATTGGCCCGCACTCCAAATCCTGTAATCTTGATATATAAGAGTTTTAAGTCTATACTGTTAGATATTACCTATAAATAAGTTTTGTTCACATTGACACGTTAACATTTTTCCCCTAGCAGCCCTAATCTCCAAAATTACCATGCAATAAGGCTGTGTCAATTTTTGAGGATAGGATTTTTCCTGGAGTTATTAATTTCGCCTAGCGATATTACGATAGCCTTTCGTGTTGGTGTCCTCGAAAAAAAACGAAAGTGCTCGATACGGTGGACGAACTCACTAAATTTAATTTACAAACTACACGCTTGTATAACCACGGACGATTTTCGCGGGTTTTCTTTGGATTACATCATCTATCTTTGTCTGTGTCTTTAGCTTCACAGTTTGGATTTTTTCTTTATTTTCTTATAAGCATATACTTTATAAGAATCAAATCAATAACTCTTGATAGATGGTGATATAGCCTTCGGTAATTAGTTCTTACAAAGTAAACAAGAGATGGCGGCAATATGAGCATATTTATTTTTCTTATAAGCATATACTTTACAAGAATCAAATCAATAACTCTCGATAGAAGGTGATATAGCCTTCAGTAATTAGTTCTTACAAAGTAATCAAGGGATGGCGCGCAATATGAACATATTTACCTTAGCGGGAAAAATTTCGTCGGGGAAGAATATTCGTCACTTGCTGGGTAGTTGGTAAACGCATTAAGGGCAGGGAAAATTTTCGTTGGGGAAAAATATTCGTCACTTGGCCAAAATTTCTTCCTTTTTCCCTGACGAAGTTTTCCCTGATAAGGTATTTTTCTTCTAAGCATATACTCTTTAATATGCCCTTCAATTATTAGTTCTTAAGAATTAAACAACCATTGTTCTTAAATTGATCTTATCTTTTTAGCGATTTTGATATATGGTGATATGCCCTTCAATTATTAGTTCTTAAGAATTAAACAACCATTGTTCTTAAATTGATCTTATCTTTTTAGCGATTTTGAGCCTCGTTGTTCATATACAATTGTTTCATCAAGGCTTGATGTAAAGTAGATTTCAGATTAGCTTCCATCTCTACTTCTTGTTTTATCCCATGCAGTTTAAACTTTAGGCGAAATTTTCGACTTCAAGTCGTCTTTTTTTCATTGTTTTCACCTGGAAATGGAATATGGCCCAAATAACAGAAATAGCTATATTGACAAACAAATTCCCAGTTATGATATACTCTTGAGTACCTAACAGCAGCTCCCCCTAATTATATTTTTGAAAGTTCCCTCTTTTGTCTTAATTCTGCAGTATTAGCCTCATTTAAAAAGGTGTTAAAAAAATTTAACATGTTGTGATAATATAATTATGATGAAATTTTTTCACAATGTCCCCTTTTGAGATGTTCTGTGTAATTTGTTTTTTATCGGGCAGGTCTAAAACGCCTAATACCTACTACTTAATACTTACTACCTAATACTTAATACTGACTACCTAATCCGCTTGGATACTTTACAGAGCAGAACTTTCAGGATCTGGCTCTTCTTTGCCTGTTCGAAATTTATATTCTAAGAAAATTAGTTTCGTGGAATGTGTTATCTAAAAGAATATTTGAATATTAAAGTAAATATTTTCTTCGCATCGTATAAGTACAAAGCAAAAGGTTATTATCTTTATCTAGTTTTTCTTCCTTTTACTGCTCTCTCTATTATGACTTTGATTTTAATTATAGAACACATGTGCAAATATCTAAAATCAGTTATTCTTATACACCCCTGTCTCCTTTATAAAGATACAAATGGCTAAAACGTTATTTTTTAAACGTTATTTGAGATTAAATATATAGGTCATTTAATTGTATCCTTTTGTATTTATCTGCATCATATCGAGTAAAGTGTCATCCGGGGGGGGTATTAGGGTTGCGAGATGACGGGGGTGCCGCCCGACTTTCGAACTTTGGACCCTTATCGGGACTAAAAAGGAGAAAACAAAGGAAAATTTTGTGAATTTTGTGACCCTTACCGGGACAAATTTGACCAATTTTGACCAAATTTCGATCATTCAGGGGAAAAAAGTTGAAATTTTCCTATTTTTCCGACCCTTAGTGGAACTGAAATTTGATTTTCAGATTTTTCCGACCCTTAGCGGGACTTTGGAAGTCCAAAAAAGGTACCCTTAAGGGCGGCACATACCGTACCCTCCATTTGCCTAAGTATCCCCCCCCCAGGGAGTGTCATACTACTTTTTGAGATTGGTTTCAAGGGCTTTATCTTTAACATCTCAACTGATTCTTATAAATAAAACTAATATGAATGAGCAAACGAAATATTTTCTCCTACGAAAAAGTGTGTCTCGACAAAATGTGTGTAGTCTGTAAACTTCATAGAAAAAGTGAGGGAAAATGAAGTGAAGAGAAAAAAAGAGAGGAAATATTTTCATGTCTTCAAAACGCTGTAAGACAAAAACTTGAAATTTTTTTAACACCAAAATTTCACATTTGGTCATATTTGGCATGCTGATTATTTTAAAGGTATTTTCGAGCAAATTTGAGGTATATATGGGCCAAATTGAAAAGTCTCGTTCCTGTCACGGAAGGAAATCAGAGCCTTTTTTGGTCTTTTTTTGAAAAATGGTAAAATGAATGAAAATAGTATTAGTCCTGAATTAAAGCCTTCATAGTACTACTACTTCCAAAGCAAAATAAATTTCATAAAAGCTTTTCCTCGTTGAATAATTGAACTTTGAAGGTTCTGTCACGGAAGGAACGCAGCGAAGACATTAAAAAAGACAAAAGTATGCTGATTCAGATTCCTGTGAATTTAAAGAGAATTTTAAAACCAAAATACCACCAGAAGAAACTTATGTCTATCTGCTTGTCATTGAAAAAAGAACTGAGTAAAAAAAATTAATTTCAATGGCTACAGGCCTTTGCAACTGAGAAAGGTCAGTGTCACGGAAGGACACCGTCACGGAAGGAAAAAATTCCTATTTTTCAAAATCAGCAATAGCCGTAAGAAATGTTAAGACTGAAACTAGTGAAGTGACACATCATATCATGAATCATAGCCATTTTTACTATTCAGCTCATTTCAAAACCTTGGAACTGTATTTTTATTGTTCAATTATAATGGTAATAATAATTAGGAAATTTTACAGGAAAGATTATATTTTTTAAGCAAAAAAACGTAAAAACGCGACCTTGCAAGCCAGTGAGCTACTTCCAAAGGCTCTAATTAGCATATTTCCATGGTGCTGAAGCGATTTAGAGGATTTAGAACCAGCTAGGAACAGTAGTTTTGCCAGAAAACCGGTTTTTAGGCCTCAAGAGCCGCCTGGGCTTTACGCTGTAAGCTTACAGCGCTGTACTGGAGCCTTAGTTTTAAGCTTATTCTGAGCTCCATACAGGGCTGAGCTGGTTCCCAATGGTCATAAACCTTGAAGGACACTCCCCTGCAATGGACTAGACCCATTGAAGTCCAGCGAAGGGGGCAGAACCGACAAATTTTCACTAAAATAGCTTAAAAACGCTTAAAAAGCTCTATTTAAGCGTTTTTAAGGCTTTTTTAAGCAAAAAACGTAAAAACGCAACCTTGAAAGCAAGTGAGCTACTTCCAAAGGCTCTAATTAGCATATTTCCATGGTGCTGAAGCGATTTTGAGCGTTTAGAACCCGCTGGGAACAGTAGTTTTGCTAGAAAACAGGTTTTTAGGCCTCCAGAGCCGCCTGGGCCTACACTGTAAGCTTACAGCGCTGTACTGGAGCCTTAGTTAAGCTTATTCTGAGCTCCATACAGGGTTGAGCTGGTTCCCAATGGTTCTAAACCTTGTAGGACACTCTCCTGCAATAAATTAGACCCATTGAAGTCCAAGATTTCTAAAAATAACAAGATATTTTTAATCCGTCACGGAAGGACAAGGTGAAAGTGTCACGGAAGGACAATAATTTCAGACCTTGTAAGTGAATATGAAGGAGGTTGCTTTGGAATGTAATTTCATTTTTTGTTAGGGGGTACCAATAGTTAGAACTTGCAATAATATCAAGAATAGTGGACTTGCACAAAACTGGTGAAAAAACTTTTTGTCTTGAAATTGTCACGGAAGGAATTCGATATTTGAAAAAAAGTTTCTGCTTGCAGTACTTTTTTGTTGTTCGACTTATTTCAAAATGAATAAACCTATTAAACTAACTAGGGTATGTACTTGTTTTAAAACAACATTTCATTTTTGATTAATCATTTTATTATTCAAAAGAAGGTCCATTATATTTTAACACTTGTCCTTCCGTGACAAACCTCACTAGTTGTGTCTCGATAAAATCACCTGCTTACAGAGTCTAAAAGTGCGACTCGGTTGATTTAAAAGTTGAAATTGGAAAATTTAAGGGTTATTTAAATAAAAAATCACAGTTACTTATTTTGTTTGTAAGATTTTTGATTTTGTGTTTTGGTTGACGACTTTTCAATTTGGCCCATATAGTAAATATTAAGTATTAGGTAGTAAGTATTAGGTAGTAAGTATTAGGTAGTAAGTATTAGGCGTTTTAGACCTGCCCGTTTTTTATCTACTATATAGAATAACCTACTGGGTTTACCAACAATAGTGTACTCGCCTTATTTTGGGATTGAGACTATCAAAATTTCAGACCCTGAAGACCCTGTCTCCTCTCAGTTTAAACTGTTACTGTAATATCAATTTTCCTTCCAAAATTATCACCTTTTTTGCTCTTAACTGATTATCCTAACTGTACTACAATGAAGTGTTTTTTTTGTTATGAGGAAAAAACTTTTGAATAAACTGTTTTAACATTTAGGAAGATAACAAAAAATAGCAAACCATGGCTGAAACAGTCAAGATAGTGTGTTCAACAATTCCTGGATTCGAATCTGTAGCATTAAATGAATGTAAGGAAAAGCTCAACCTAGATGCTAAGCGTGATGTACGTGGTAGAGTTGCATTTAATATTGAAATTGAAAAAGTTCAAGATCTTGCTGAATTGCGTTCTGTGCACCATTACTGGGTTGTGGTTGCAGATTTAGAAGATTTTTTCAAAGCTGACCAATCCAAAGAGGAGATATTTGCTGAACTTACAAAATTACCAGCTGAAATTGATTGGACTAAAGCTTTGGAAACTTGGAAGCGTTTTAGATTATTCAAACAAAATAATGGCGGTTTGGACCCTGTAAGTAGGAAAAGAAAGCAACCAGATGGTGAGTCAAAGAATGATCTCAATATAGACTACAACACTATAACACCACTCACTGAAAGAGAAAATCTGAGATTTAGGGCTACGGCTACTCGCACTGGAACCCATGTCTTCTCATCTATGGAAAGTGCCTGTCACCTTGGTGGCGGAGTAAATGATCATTTTCATTGGAAAGTTGATTTGAAAAATTTCGATTTGGAGGTTGTTGTTTACATAGTTGATAACTTCATCTCTGTCGGTATACAGTTGACAAAAGAATCACAATCGCTGAGAAATATTACCCATTTTGGACCAACAACGTTAAAGCCAAACATCTCGTACTGTCTCTTGAAGTCTTCACAAGCAAAACCAGGTTAGTGCTCCTTTTTATAAGTTTAAAGCTCCAAATTAGTAGTCTGAAGCAAAATCTATAAGTCATACGTTTGGTTTTAATTTCTAGAGACATTGGCCTGGAGATACAGAAATCAGTAGACTTGACTGCTCTGCTGTCGTTTCGAAAAATAAATTAAAAGAAAACATCACTCATCTGCACATTCTGTATACTGTAAAAACATCAAGTCATTGCATTTAAAAGTCATATTGAAAAGATTATATTTCTTGTTTAACCCTTTCCGTGCCGATGTCGTATATATCCGACATGCAAATTTTCAGTCTACTTGCCAATGTCGGATATATCCGACATCAATTTTTTTTACCTAATTGCCGAGGCCTTTAAAAAAGAGTGAGTTCTATTGCCGAGAAATCAGCTTTTAGGAAAATGGTTTTCTTATTTGCCAATGTCGTATATATCCGACATAAAAAAATCCATAGTAGTAGTGAAAGTATATAAGTGCTCAAAAGATTTATTTCAGGTTTATTTTAGTCTATCATAAAATATATATAAAACAAATGTCAAATACAAATGTCAAACATTGGCAAATAGAAATAAAATATCCTTGTCGTATATATACGACATGCGGCAACACGAGTTAAAATTTGCATGTCGTATATATACGACATCGGCAAATCAGGTTACTAAAAAAAATTACCCCTCGGCAAATGGATTGGGGTACAAAAACAAGGTAACGGCACGCAAAGGGTTAAAAAGCCCATAGCAAGTCAAAAAAAGAACAATTTACCCTGCCATTCGCCAAAAAAAAAGTTTCTCGCCCAAAAAAGTGAGGGTCCGAATGACCTGGTCAGGGAATTTATGGTTGAAGATAAATTACTTTCGAAACCAGTAGTAGAGGAAAACTTTACCGAGGAAATGAAATAAATTGATACATTAGAATTTGTTTCATAGTTAAATAATTTTATAAATTATTTCAAGATCTAATAAATGCTGGATAATATAGTTTGATAATAATGATGAAGTAGATAATAAGGTTATTTATAAAGAAACTATTGAAATATCATTGAGAAATTTATCTATACTTTTAAGTCTTTCCAAAATCATCAGCGCTAATCCTATAACAGAAAATTAAAAATCGTTCATTATTTCAGTTAGTTTAAAAATGATATTGAATTCGACAAAAATTAACTTTTTCGGATTTTACAAATTTGGTTTATATACGTGAAATCGACTCCCAATAGAAATTTAAGGGTTATTTTAAAAAGCATGGTACCCCAATTGGTGCAACAATTGGGGTACTCATTGGGGTACCCATTTAATTTACTGACCAGAATTAAATCGTGTGAAAAAGAATAACATACGCTTTTAAAAATAAATTTAGAGTGATATATATAATTAATACATGTAATAATAACATGTAATACAAATAATATAATATGTGTTCATGCTCGTTTGCCTTAAAACACGTGTTTTAGAGAATCAAAGACTTCTTCCTAATGTCAATTCATATCCAATTATATTTCCTGCACCATATTGAGTATATATGTAATTCTTAATCAAGGCAACCTTAGAACTATTGTATTTTATGATGTCATCAAAATTTTTGGTAGAAAGTGTCAATTTAGTGATAAAAATGATAAAAGAAAATGTCACTGCTTTTCTTGCTCTAAAAGCATCTCTACAGATTTTCCAAGGCTAAAATGACTGTCAATTTGTATCCTTTTGTACAATGAGCATCACTTTCAGTATAATAAATCTTTTTGGAGGAATTTGACTTACGATTATTATATTTCAATATTTTCAAAATATTTTTGCAAGAAAGTGTCATTTTTTGTCAGCATTATGACATGTAAAAAGAAAAGATATTAACAAGATGTTACTAGCCAGTACCTTACAATTCTCCTGATTTTAAGCTATAATACGATGTTGGTTACTGGATTGGAATACTGTTTGGTTTGGTTACTGTTTGGTTTGGTTACTGAATTTATTCTGGTCTTACTTATTCTGGTCTGTAAATTTTTGAAGTAGGAAAGGAGAAAAGCAAGATGGCGGCTGATTTAATTAAAAAGCAGTAGATTTTCACTTCGTGTCGGAAAACGGCAATTGTGACAAAATTTTTGTGACAATCTTAAATCTAACTTTATTAAATCATCAATGAAAGATTGTAGCACCATATTATAATGAAATTAAGTGTCATTTAACAAAATTAAGGACAGAAAGTGGTACTCCAACAAGTACCACAATTGGTGCACCAATTGGGGTACCATGCTTTTTAAAATAACCCGAAATTTAAAGGCCTGAAAAATATTTTTCAAATGTGCGGCTATTTAAGTTTTACTGACATCAAATAACCACGAAGCGCTAGCATACAAATTGCAGTCGTAAGAGGACACGAAACGGTAATGCTATAATCTTTTAATATAGTCTCCTTTAAAGCATACTATTTTCTGAAAATCCATTCTCCTAAAATAACTGTGGTTATTACCGTAAAAGATTTATTGAGAACTTACAATTTTCAGCTTTTGCAGCAGCAGCAGATACAGTGTCATTTTTACGTCCATCATCATCCTGAATAAATGAAAATAATTTTATATTACAAGGAGTACGAACTTTCTTGCAAGTATTTATAAGTGTCCCGTACTAATTAATTAAACTTATTTCTGGTGGGCTAATTTTTCTTTTATTATAGCACTTGACCTAAAGTCTGTCCAGATATAATTGGCAGTGGAAACAAGAATGCCTGTAACTTTTAGTAATAGGTTGGAGATTTGATATTTCACAGAAAAGTGCTACCAAGGGGTATTTCGGGTCCTATATTTTCCGAAGGACTTTTCTGTTTGCCTTGAAATTTAACAAACTTTTTAACCTAAGGTTGAACTACCACTGATGTAAAGATGAACGTTATAGCATAAGTAGAAAAAAAGCTCAATTTTTGCAATCGCAAATTTAACCACTAAAAATCGCGAATTTTTCAACCAAAAATACATTCAAATATAGCGCTTTTGCTTCTCTAAAACAAGCAAAAAAATTCCATAATGATATTTTGACTATCAAAAGTTACAGGCATTCTTGTTTCCACTGCCAATTATATCTGGACAGACTTTAATAAAAGATCTCAAAAATTTAGAAAAAAAAAACTAGAATGCTAAGGAACGCCGGGCCGACCCGAAAATTCGAGCTGCTTATAAAAATGTGTTAAAAGCTGAAAACAATAAACTCGCTAAGGGCGCTTACACCAATACACATGTTTAAAAACAAAAAACAATTCTGCATTACCTTTTGATAATATTTCTTCAAAATTAGGAATTTCGGGTGCTTCTCTCGCGGGCGAACGTGAAACCATCAGTTGTCCAGAAAACAAGATTTCAATCTTCGTAACATCCTTAAGATCCAAGCCTTCGTTGTGTATTTTTGGGACAGTAACCATCCAATGGGTAAACGGAGTTGGACGACTAAAAACATCTTTATAACTTTGATGTATATCCCCTTTGATTTCGAACTGGTCATTGGTGTTTGATGAAAGGTTATAACGAAATGTCCGTGACCATATTTCACCAGAGAATGTGAAATTCTGCCCATCCATCACGTCTTGGTAAAGGCCAGAACTCTCTATATTGACTGTCAGCATTCCGGATCTCGTTTTAGCACCACGCATGAAGATTTTCACCTCATCAATACGAACTCTATCGAAAATGTTGAATTGTTCGTGATGCAAGGGAACATTGAAAGTGAATGAATGATCTTCTTCGTCATCCATCAGCTCAGCAATTTTAGATTTTAGACAACCATTTCTAAGACCTTTTTGAAAATCTGTAAGAGGTGTTTTTTGTTGCTTGAATAATTGGTAGAATTTGCTGCATTGTCGATGTGACCAGGTGAATTCGATTTTCTTGTCGAAGAACGATTGAGGTGGAGGGTACAAATCATTCAGATTGTCAACATCTTCAACCAGCATCTTGTTAGTCAAATGAATGATCTCATCCAGGCTGCTATGGTATTGGAAATTAGTGTAGCTTGTGCATGGAGTCAAACTATAGTAAAAAGAAGCATCGCAGTAGTCAATCAGGTGGAAAAACATCTCCAATCTGTATTGAAGCATTGCCAACTCATAATTGTCATCAAAGAGATCTTTTGTAACTCCTCGATCCATTTTCGCAGAAAGATGAACAATTTCGGCTTCTTCATTTTCATAATTTTTTTTCTCGAATATTTTCAATACAATGTTTGCTTCAATTTTGGATTTCATGAGTATTGCCTCTGTTTCTGCTCTTCCAGCAGTCATCATTCTCAGTAAAGCCTTCTTATAGTTATTGGTTTCAGAAACTTCAGCTGTTAGGCTTGAGTCCATCATAGTTTCGACATCTTTGATTGCAACATCCCATTCCAGTAGATCTGAAGGGTCAACCTCCAATACTTTGCCAAGCAAAGCATCCATTTCTCCTGGATTGAATCCATCTTTTGCAACTTTTACAGATTGAGTCGTTTTCAGAAATTCGCCTGCAAATTCACTTGTTTTTTGCCAACCCGCAAAGTGGTTTTTGAATTGATCATTGGTTATTTTCCCCATGTCTTTAATCTTTGTAATGGTTCTCTTGATTGCTTTCAGCGTGTTTGCGAGTTTGTGTAGTCGACTGATTGTTTCTAGGAGTTTTCCGGGGTCTACAAATTTTCCACTAAACGCACTAAAAGCTATATCTAGTATTGTAAACGCAGCTTCAACATAAGCCTCGGTCTCGCGTCTCTTCACCCCTTTCTTGAATTCTGATTCTTCTGATTTGACTTCATTTTCGTATTGCCTCCTTTTCCTTTGGTACTGGCCGACCAATTCCTTCTGTTTGGCATGATTAGTGAGCAACTCTTCCAATTCTTTTATAACTATGAGACGTTGAGTAGTTGTTTTCATTTTTGATATCATCATAAGCGATTTTTGACCTTCCTTAAAGTATTTGAATCTATCTTTTTGTCCCAGGTTTTCTCCAAGTTGTTGCAAGAAGATAGTCTTTTCCTTGTATATGCTCTTTGATAGTCTTGGCACTAAAGATGTTTTCTGTGCTTGACGCTCCAGGAATTGAAAGAGTTGAGTTTTCTTCATGAAAGCATCCGTCTTGAAAAACGTTTGGTAGTTTGAATTTTGAATAGCCAACTCTGAAGGTACGAACTCCTTGAGACTTTTGACGAATTTCTTCAGCATTATCCGCTTTGCTTTCCTTTGTGCACTATTATGGAAAAAAGATGGTTTCCCCATCATTGCAATGGCTAACATGATCTCGTACATGCTCTTCAGGTCCATTGGCAAAACATTGAAAGACACTCCAGAATTTGTGTCTGTCGGCTTTGGATTCACCACAAATAACTTGGAACCTTTTTGGTACATTAAGACTCGATAGTTGATCTGCAGTTCATGGATCTTATATTTCAACACATCTTTCCAAATAAGGACTTGAGTATTGATGACGAACTTTGGACGGACTCCCTCATTCTCCACCGCTTCATACACCATTTCATTTAAGGCGTCTCTCAAGTTGACAATGACGTAATTTAAAGTGATCGTATGTTCATCCGAGTTTTGCTTTTTTTCACTAGGAAAGATATCAGGAAATCCTTCAATTGTTTCAAATTCTGCTCTATCTAGCCATACCAAGTTGGCTTTGCCCTTAAAATCTACGACCTCATCAAATACCAACTTTTCAGTTGACGATTGGTCCAAATAGTCGATCTGGATCGTAAACGATTTAATTTTGTTTTCCCGGAGCATTTCTGTGGGGACAAATGACCAGAAGTCATCAGATTTCTTCGCCAATTGAATCGATAGCGTACAAGTTTGTATTGAACCCATGGTATGGTAGTATTTCCATTCAATGTTTCCATTGGGTACCTTATAATCGACCTCAATGAGTCCTTGCATTGTTTTTTCTGCGGGAACTTTTGGCATGTTCAAAATGAGTCGTTTTGATCTACATCGAATAAAGATGTCAATGTCCGAGTGGCTTGGGGTTGGGCAAATAGAACCAATTTCTACAGCATCTGCTTTCTCATTGGCATTGTAATATTTGAAGCTTTTAAGCTGGAATTTCGCCAGAAATGCATTTGAAACGTAAGCCATTGTAAACACACCATCACGATTAGCAACGATCTTCAAATCATCAAAATAGTTGAAGAATTTAGTTGTCGGGTCAATAATAAATGGTTTATTTTTATCGGAGGGTTTTTGACAAGCCGAATGATCGTCACTCTTTACACATAATGCATTGTAACCTGCATTTATTATCAATCCGTGAATTTGTTGGGCATCTTCAAATTCAGGGAAATTTGTAACCAGTCGAGTTCCACTTGATCGGAATATGTTGGTGCCTGAGAGAGTTAGTATTGATTTGTCACATTTGCATTCATGAGGAGGGTTACCATGGCAAAAAAGGTAACAAGAGATTGAAACGCTATTGACAGCTGTCACCTCCATTCTTGGCCAGAACCATAAGATAATGATGCAACACAAAAGTATCGTCCGGGTTATCCCACCTGAAATGTCGAATGAAAAAGATTGTTTCCTTCAGAAATGTATTTATGACTCAAACTCAGTATGAGGTGATTTCTTTCTCATTGACAAAATCCTAAGTGCATATTTTTTCTCCTTCAAAAGAAGAATGTGTCAACAGTTTTTTTAAGGTGGCGTAAGTTCATATCAACATGTTTAATTAAAAACACCAGAAGCCCGTTGGGCGTGAAGGCCCAGCGAAAAGTAACGTGTTGAAAACAAGCGTGCAAAACAGCAAATGTATGACCCCGTTGACATGGATCAAAATGAAGACAGAAAAAAAGACAAAAAACTTTCAAAACTACTCTAAACTACATCAAAACATCAGCCACATTTTAAAAAGGCTCCTTTCCAGCGGCCATTTTGTTTAGAAATGAGCCTGTGTTTTCATTTTCATTTGTTCATCTTTTTTCACAAGGTCAGCTTTTTCCATTAATTATGCGCGCCCACAGAAAAATATGAAAAAATTCCCTGAATATTCTGCTTAGTGAGTGGGCACTTTTTAAGGAATTACCGGGTGCCTCAGAAAAATCTTTGGACGTTTGGCGAGCCGCTGAGGCCAAGCAAAGTCTTTTTTTGAACTCAAAACCATTTTTATTAGAAAGAGGATAGTCTAACTTAAATTTTGCGGTATAACTTTTTAAGTTTGGTCAAGTAGTTGTCAAGTTATAAGCTTTTGAAGTTAAAATTCACTTTTCGAAAAGTGTGAAAAACACGTAATAAAAGGGTATTATACACTAAATAATTACTGATGATGATATTAATATATTGAAACATGTTTAAAAATAAAAATTAACATTACTCCTGTCAAGTTCGTTCGACTATGTCTTGCTATTGACTTATTATTATTCACCAGTTCGCTGGGAACCATAGTCACTTGGCTGTTTATCGTGGAGAAGCTTTGACCCCAAAATACATGTACTGAATTCACCTATTGGTCGCTTCAAAACATTAACAAAAGTATGGAAACATCTAATTTATCGGAAGTGTCACGTCTATCAGCCATCAGCCAATACCTTGCAACTCTTGGAACTTACCAACTGGTTAGCCCGTCTATTGGTGCTCCATATCCAAAGGAAATTACGGATGAAAGTATGATTCATCATCGAAGCTTGTTGGCTATCCAAAACTTGAGACGTCGTAAAATGGACATTACTATATCTGAACTTTCAGCTGAACGCAACATCACCAGACTTGAAATCTTAAACAATCAAACTTTTAAAACTTTATCTACGAGACTCAAGGGCAAAATATCGTTTTTGAGAAACAAACATTTACCGAAACCTAACCGTAGCCAGAACGTGAATCGAACGAAAGAAAGAAATCGTAAATCAAGAGAACGTTTTAAAATGAGGAAATTTAAAAAGTATTTTGTGAATGATGGACTGAATTCTGTCATAAACCTTTCGAGCACAGACATAACGTATCATCAAAAGGTTTTGTTATCCTTAGGATCAGGTTTTATTCCTTCATCAACTAACAACATCAAAGAGGAGGAAATCCTTATCTTAGAAGGTTTTCGTGCTATGGATCGAATAGGCGACCTTGACGAGAGATTGACAGAAACGCAGGATGAAAGTAACAACAACTATACCAATACGGTGAATGAGCAAGAATAAATGATACACATGATAATTTTACCAGGGATAAACGTATACCACGTAATTTGAAGTATTCACAACCTCGAGAGAGAGACCTGCATAACGGTGTCACAAAGCAGCTTCATAAAGAAATTGATGAACTGAATCAAAAATGTATAAATCTTGCTCGTTCAAAAAAGAAAGCAAGAAATGATAATCTACCGAAAGTGCTCCGCAACGCACTCTCAGAACTGAAATTATTAGTCAAACAAAAGATTATTGATATCAGAAAGGTTGATAAAGGAAATCTGATACTCATCATTGATTTTGAGCAGCGTAAGATAATTGAAGAAACGAACATAACAAAAATAGCAGAATTATGCCCCAACCAATCATCCAACTGGGAAGAAAATAGAAGATTTGTTGACCAAAAAATGACAGAACTTTATAAAGTTGATTTTATTACGAGAAATGAATTAACAGCAGTAACCGGTATCCTTCCTGGGGGTGCCAAGGGCAATTTGAAAAACAAGGACGGTACTAGAAAAGATACTCGTGCAATTGATTCCAATGAATGTTTTGTTCAACAGCCTACACCATATATCTACCCCCTACTTAAAGCTCATAAGTTAGATATCGAAGAATTGCGGAACATCAAACCGAATGAAGTTAGCCTCAGAATTCCTGCCCGTCTTGTCGTAGGTATGTCATCATGTTAGATGTCTCGTGCCCAATGCTGGCTAGAGGCATTTCTCACACCTCTATCGAAAGTGTATGGTAAATTTGAATACACAAAAGACTCGACCACTATCTTGATTGACTTTGATGAATTGAACAACGTTGCTAGAAATGAGTCATGGGATTTTACAGATTTGATTTTGTTTGGAATTGACGTCCAAGCATTGTACCCCTCAGTAAAATTTGAATATCTGAGAATCGCCTTAATGGACTGTTTTGATAAATGTACGACTTGGTCCTTTGAAATTAAATCAAGCTTATTAGATTTGATCATTTACACCCTTGAAAATCAACAAATCATTTGGGACAATAAATTTTACATTTTGAATAAAGGTATCCCTACCGGTGGTAAGCATTGTGTCCACTGGCAAATATCTTTCTGAGCTATATCATGAGAGACTTACTGAATTCCAACCCAGACTTTAAAGCAACGTTTGATCAAAATTTGAAATTGTGGAAAAGATTCATTGATGACTGTGGAGGAGTTTTTCTTGGGAAAGAAGATTTTCGTGAATTCTTTGAACTCTTGAATAGACAATTCAACAAATTTGATCTTTTTCTTACCCATGAAATATCTTCAGAATCTATCCACCTACTCGACATTGAAATTTTCATCAAAAACGGCCAGTTCCATACCCGTGAATTTCGCAAACAAACAGCATCCAACTCCTTTGTTAAGTTCGGATCAGCGCACCCTAGCCACTGCTTTAAAGGTATTGTAAAAAGTCAGCTACTCAGACTCCGCCGCCTATGCTCTAGAGACTGTGATTTCCTTCAAGCCGTTGAAAAATTGAGAGAAAGATGTATCAATTCTGGATATTGTCCGCAAATGGTGGATAACATCTTACAACAAGCTCATACCCTCCAGAGAAACCTTACCCCTACTGGACGTTCAGAAACCGAAGTTAATGCTGTTAGATGGGTCATTCTCTCAGGTACATCATATGAAAAAACAGTTGAACGCTTTGCTAGTCGTATCAACAAAACCCTCAGTCATCATCAAATTAAACTTGATATTGTAAAATGTAACGGTTCTTCAATCGGTAGTCTCTTGTTTCAAAACCATATCAAAAGTAACTTTCCACAAGCTTGTTCTCGGCGTTGTGTTGTTTGCTCCAACGATATTCGTAACGAAAATAGTCATATTGAATCACCAACCAATGGTCGTAGTTATCCTGTTGACAGTTCTTATCGTGTTCAAACTGTGGTATCTATTGTATTCGTGCTCGTGCTTATCACTCTATGTTGGTAAAACTACCACAAAATTTGGTCAAAGGTTTAAGGAACATTTCCAAAAATCACGAACCTCGGCAGTTTTGGAACACTCAAAAACTTGTAGTGTTGGTAAAGAGAAAACTGACTTCTCAGTTCAGTACCTTGAAAACATGTACTCTAGAGGAAAGTACTCTTTGTCTGAAAGGGAGTACTTATGGAATGAACGTTTAAGAGGTGTCCTGAATATCCAGAAAACGTTGAAAAGTTAATTTGATAGTTTGATTATTTTGATTTTGTCCTTATACTTCGTCTCATTTTATCATTTTACTTGCACTTTTAATAACCTAATTTTTATTTATTTTTAGAACACTAAATAATTACTGATGATGATATTAATATATTGAAACATGTTTAAAAATAAAAATTAACAGTACTCCTGTCAAGTTCGTTCGACTATGTCTTGCTATTGACTTATTAAAAGGGTATTATATTAAGCATTTTTAAGCGTTTTCGATAAGAATTTTTTTCAAATATTTCTAAAAACTGACTATTTACTAAAAATTGACTATGTTGTAAACGAAAACTGCTTTTAAAAGTATTTTAACAATTAATTATGTCGTAAAAGTCGTTAAATAAGTCAAATACTGAGCTATTTTTTCATTATTTGCATAAATTTAATACACCTTTTTTTACGTGTTTTTACACTTTTCGAAAAGTGAATTTTGACTTCAAAAGCTTATAACTTGACAACTACTTGACCAAACTTAAAAAGTTATACCGCAAAATTTAAGTTAGCATGTCCTCTTTCTAATAAAAGTGGTTTTGAGTCTAAACAAGACTTTGTTCGGCCTCAGTGGCTCGCCAAACGTCAAAAGTTTTTTCTGAGGCACCCGGTAGGTGCACTCACATAGACCAGAAAAATGATCTTTAAAGAACTAGACGGCGAAATAGTTTTTATGGTCTGCATATCCAAGCTAATAAAATTCATGTGGTTAATGTGAGTTAACAGTTAATGCGAAGATTCAGAAATGACCATTTTCACTGTTTATGCCTTGCAACCATGAGAAATGTTCAATCTAGTTTGAATTTACCCATGAGCTGCATTTTAGTGTCCATCAACAGATTCCAGAATCAGTTTATATACTTTAAATAATTACCATCAACTGCTCCAACTTGGGACTATCTGAAAAAACATGGGACGGCAATTCGGCCACCATTTCACCGAACTTCCAAAGTCATTTGATTTGAGTTAAGGAAAGGCATATTTAAAAATACACGATTTCTCTTTCGATTTTACAGTAAGTGAAAATACAGACCAGATATGCAACAGTCCCATGTTTCGACCTATCGTCCCAAGTTAGAGACGGTTGGCGGTATGTGAGTCGAGTTTGAAAAATCAAGCCACCGTCCGTTTAATGCGACAGATCCAGAATTGATCATTTTATTTAATGTGTAGAATCATGAAAAAAGTCCCAATCTTGTTCAAATTTACGTACATGAGCTGCATTTTAGTCTCCGCTAACATATTCCATAATCAGCTTGGAAATTCTGTGTCGAATTTGAAACATCAAGCCACTGCACCAATCGTCAAACGAGACAGATCCAGAAATAACCATTTTCACGCAAAAAGTACCAATCTTGTTCCAATTAACACATGAAGTCCATTTTAGTGTCCATTACCAAATTCCAGAATCAGCTTACTTTTAATAATCATGTGTTGAGTTTGAAAATCATACCACGTCCCACCAATGACCGACCGTTGTTAGCGACAGATCCAGAAGTGACTGTTTTCTTGTGTAGCATCAAGGAAAAAGTTCCAATCTTATTCAAATTTACACATGAGCTGCATTTCAGTTTATTTATTATTATTATTTATTATTATTTCTATATTAGAAGCCATTATTTCCTAAAAATAAAGTCTTTTCGAAAACAATAAACTAAAAATAAAAGTGATTTAAGGTAGAATTTTCACTCATAAAACGTTATGAAAACTTGAGCAAAGACTATAAGATATGGCAGAATGTTGAAAAAGGTTTATAAAAGAAAGCCATTACAAAATATCTTTGGTTTGAAAGTCTCTTGACCACTAAAGCAAATAAAATGTTCAAGAAAGTATGAATCAACCTCCTCGCTTCGACCGCCATCTTGTTTTGTTTTGAAAATTGTTTTTGAAAGAGCGCGGAATCAGAAAATATATCTTTTGTAGCCAGTATCCGACTTTAGCAACCTTTTCCCTCTCCAAACGGCAAAATTAAAAAGTGTGATACTGGTTTTAAGCGCCGTTTCTACCAAAACGGACGGACAGACAGCGGAAGGACGGACGGAAAGTTGCAAATGAAAGACCCTATCGCTAGCGCTGGGCCAATTAAAATTTGTCCACTCAAATCCGGGGAAAGAAAACTTTCTACCCCTCCTTTCCCCACTGGGGCTTCCGGAAAAGTAACGCCGTTAAATTTCACCGCATAAATTTTCACTGTTTTACAAATGTATCATGCATTTGAAATCGGCACGCAACTTTTGCGTAATAGTGTATTGTAATCAGTTGTAATGTGTAAATACATGTTTTTTTATAAGGAAGTGTCTGCTCCTATATCAGGCTCGCATTATGCTCAACATTCTATTGTTCTTAAACAATAGAACCATTGTTTAGGTACCAAAAACTGAGCCTGTATTACAGAAAAAAAACATGCATTAAACACGAATTCGAATTTTTTGTTTTGACTTATACAAGATACAATGAATGGCGAATAATAAATAGATCTAACTTTTGAATAATAAATCTTTTATGATGGCACTGTTTTGTACGATTAATCCGAAGTTGTAATTTAATTTGATGTTCTACGGGCCCGATCGACACTATTTTTGCTAAAAAAAAAAATATTGAATTTCCACTACAATATATTTTACACACTAGTTATTTGTAAGAATCAAATCGAATAAAGCTGAAAATCAATTCAAGAAATTGAAAAATTTAGAAAATCAAACCATTCCATACACTAAGATTTTTTTACGATCTTCATCGAAGATAAAAAAAAAGTGAATTTTTGATCCAGATATTTTTTGGAAAACATTTTCGGTACTTTACATAAATGAAAAATTTATTCTTATTTAACCGACCGACCGACCCATATTTTGCTAACGATCTGCCCGTAGAACAACAAATTAAATTGGTCTCGCCCATCCGGAAAATTCACTTTGTTTGGAAAATTTCCAAAAACGTCAAAATAAACCTCGGGCTATTTTTCCCAAATTACCCTCAAAACTTCGTCATATTTTCCTTCGTTTCCAGCGTAACATTTTCGTAAGGCCTAAAAGCCTGGAGCTGTCTATTGAACACTTACTCTCGGGTGCCTAATAAACGTACAGACCAAAATAAACGTACATGGGGGAAATAAAATTGGAATTTAATTAATAAACGTACAGGCGAGAAATCAGAGCTAAAATAGATAAAAGTACAGGTTAAAATAAACGTACAGGGAAAAATCTACCAATTTTTTAAAAGTAGAGTTCAAATCTCCCACAATACGTTCGAATGTAATTAAAGGCCTTTTTACACGTCTTACTTGAACAAAAAATAACATATTTTTTGCAGTATGAATTGGGCGATATTGGGTCTAAATAAATAAACGTACAGGAGGGAATAAACGTACAGGCGGGAAAATTCTTCAGAATAAATAAACGTACATGTCCTAATAAGGTGCGTACAGGCGGGAAATTTGACACGAAAAAGCACCCGAGAGTATTGAACAATATACACCCTCTTCCCACAGACCCTAATGATTTTACTCTCAAAATCAATCATGCTGAAAAAGTAGATCAATTGTAACCAAATATTATTATTAGCGCATAGTGAGAATTGACTAACAAAGAGGAATATTTACGCGCATTCCTGTCATAAAAGATTAAAAATGGAAGTCCATTTGCTAGAGAGTGTCCATATGACGTCTTGATTGTGTCAAGGAGCATGAATACTTTCGAAACACGTTCACTCAAACTTAAAGTCCGTTTGTTTTAAGTGTGCACTAATTTTTGTTTTGCTTGCCATTTTTAATCGTAACAGTAAGGATACATAGAAGAACAAATTGATTTTTTGATAAAATCTATAGACTACTTAGTTAGGATTTAAACTAGACGTTGAATTTCATTCTAGTCAAGATATTTTATCCTATTGAGACTTAACACCTGCGCTTTTATCCTAATTTGCAATAGTACACGTTTTTTATAAGAACATCCAAAATTTTTGAAGCTTTCGGATGTTCTTTTTTTTTTTGAGTTTTAAGGGCTCTGAACATAGTCGGAAAATTGATTTTAGTATTTGAACATAAAAGTTATGTTTTAGGTTCTTTTGTAAAAATGACGTTATGAACTTAAAAAAGACGTTAATAATATGTTGCATCGCCTTCTTTTATAAAAAATGCTAAGTTTTAATGGGTAATTAACCTCTTTGTTTCGAGGTTTTTTCAAACTGCCCGTAAAAAATTGAACTGTTTTAAATTTTTCGGAAAAGTTTTCTAAATTAATGCATCAAAACTTATGGCTGTTTTTCTTCGAAAAATTGGGATGGAAAATTGGTCAAAAAGCACTATTTTCAAGATTTTTAAGCAAATAAGCTTTCAGAAAAATTTTCCGAAAACAATATTTTTGTTCGATAAAAGACACACCATCTACCGCAAAAAATTTTTTCAAAATTTTTTTTTTCGCCGAAACTAAGCTCTTCAAAGCTGAAATACTCTTCCTCGCAAAAGTCTTCATTTTCTTCTTCATCAAATTTTTTCATTGCGATTCTTAAATTTTCAGACAGGATAATTGCCCTAACAGAATATGTATAACATGCCACAGTTTTGTGGGCTACATCAAGTAGAACTTTATATTTTGTAAAATAAATATTAAAAATTCACTATGGTCAGAGCCCTTAAGTCTAAAAATGTTTTTAACATGTTCTGATTTTCCTAATTTTCTGAGTATCTTTGCCCATTTCCTAAGAAATCGGGTAATTTAGAGTCTGCAAGTCTTAATATGTTCTTAACTTGTTCTTAATATTTTGGTTTTTATATAGTTCGTTCTTATTAAAGACGTGTATCTAACTGTTCAAAAAAGGTATTTTGTTTCAGGAACACAATGTAGAACTCTCAAATTATCTCAGGACATTCTTATTCCAAGCCAGGATATTCTTATTCCAACCCCCCGGCTATCAGGTACCCGAGAGGTGTTTTTCTTTAAGGGAAAGGTGTCAGAAGGTAAAAACAATCTTCGTGATATGAAACAAAACTAAAAAAAATTTTTACCTGTCATTTTTAGCGTCAATCACTAATGATTGCAGTAATCAAGGTGGTTCATCTGCTGACAATGAAATTGAATTTTCAACAATGAATCTATCTAAAGGCTGATATAAAACTGCCACTTGAAAATGTAATCCGTAATGCCCATATTTAGATAAAAATGCTCAAAATTATTTTCAATATTTATGCCTGACTGATTTTGGCAACGGTATTTAAACATTTTCTTTTTCGTGACAACTTAGGTCACGAAAAATTTGTAAAACAAACGAGTAATAATAAACCAGCTGCGCTGGAAGCTCCGGCTTTAGAGATTAAAAGATGTGAAAGATGAGCTTGTTGAGTTAGTTGTGTTCGAACGTTGCCCACAAACTACTAATCAGAACATCAGAAAGCAAAGCAAAAAATCTATTGCAGAGCGAGTATGAGAAATAATCTTAACAAATAAATAAACCAGCTGGAAGTTTAGCTCTTTTAAGTGATTACACATGCACTTTCTTGCTTAAATAACCAAGCCCATCCCCCGCCCACTCATCCTCAACTAAAAAGTTCAAAATTGGAGCTAAAGGAGATAAACATTTAGAAGTCAATATTTCCAAGTTCTAATAAATTTAATTTTTTCTAAACTTGCCAATAGCAAAGCCATGATGCGCCGTTGATTTGATTGTCCGGATAAAATTTCGTATATGGGATAAACTTTGCGAGGATTTAATTTCGCGATTGGGCCTACCCGCGAAATTTAAAAATTTTGCGGGGACTTAATTTCGCGGGTGGCATTATTGGGTGGCAATATTTTCACGATTTTGTGACTTAACTGTCAAATCGTGCATTTTGGTTGTTGAAATACACATTATTAGCACTTCTTTGATGCCAGTAAACATTCAAAAAGTATTTGTTTGACAAATTTTGAGTTTTCTTTAGAAATATTTCGCGGATGAGGCCTTTCCAAATTTCCATTGTGACTTAATTTCGCGGATGACACCCAAATCCGTGAAATCAGCGAAATTTAATCCCTGCGAAAGTTTATCTATTAAGCCACGGGTTTTTAGCTAAGCATTATTTTTTTCTGCTGGGATAATACTTGGAGAAGAGTAGGATAAACCAAATAAAATGGTACAATAGTGTGTATGTAATAAATAGTGTTATATTTGGAAAAAACCTGTTTCGGGTTTGAAAAATGTTCAAAAGGAACGGTCGCCCCAGCCAATGAAATTAAGACAAAGTCCAAAAAATATCATTTTCAGTTATAACACTGTGAAAATTTCTCCGATCTTGTTCAAATTTACACAGGAATTGTGTTTTAGTATCCTTTACTGAATTCTCATAGTGATATGTTTGTAAAAAATCTGTGTCGGGTTTGAAAAATCAAAAGTTAAACGGTCGCCAGCCGCGACAAAATTACGACAAAGTCCAAAAGCGATCATTTTCAGCCATAATACTGTGAAAATTTCTCCAATCTTGTTCAAATTTACACAGGAATTGTGTTTTAGTATCCTTTACTGAATTCTCATAGTGATATGTTTGTAAAAAATATGTGTCGGGTTTGAAAAATCAAAAGGAACGGTCGCCAGCCGCGACGAAAATACGACAAAGTCCAAAAACGATCATTTTCAGCCATAATAGTGTGAAAATTTCTCCAACCTTGTTCAGATTTACACAGGAATTGTGTTTTAGTATCCTTTACTGAATTCTCATAGTGATATGTTTGTAAAAAATCTGTGTCGGGTTTGAAAAATCAAAAGGAACGGTCGCCAGCCGCGATGAAATTACAACAAAGTCCAAAAATGATAATTTTCAGCCATAACACTGTCTGACTGTGAAAATTTCTCCAATATTGTTAAAATTTACACAGGAACTGTGTTTCAGTATCCTTTATTGAATTCTCATAGTGATATGTTTGTAAAAAATCTGTGTCGGGTTTGAAAAATCAAAAGGAACGGTCGCCAGCCGATGATG
This sequence comes from Clytia hemisphaerica, assembly GCF_902728285.1. Lineage (NCBI taxonomy): Eukaryota > Metazoa > Cnidaria > Hydrozoa > Leptothecata > Clytiidae > Clytia > Clytia hemisphaerica. The sequence continues at coordinate 320,800 of NW_027103342.1, forward strand.
AATACGACAATAACAAAGTCCAAAACAGGATCATTTTCAGCCATGGATACATAACACCACAAAAAATACTGTGTATCAATGGCTGTGTGTTTGAAAGTTTCATTGTCAAGTTTGAAAATCCAAAAGGGACAACCACCAATTAAATTATATCATCATGAAAAATGTCCAAAAGTCCAAAATAGATCATTTTTACAGCATAAAATCATGAGAAACACTCGTATTTGAATTCAGTATACAGTACAACGTACAACGCACCATCAAACTTCTCATAAATCATGTCCAAAACATCATGAATAAGGATGAAAATGATCAATTTTTCACTGAGATTTGCCAGTATTTGCTACACAGTCAGCTAGTCCACTTTCGATAGCCATCTTTTTCTAAATACTTTTCGGCCAATCAAATCACAGTATTATCGGAATCAGTGATCCGCTTTTGTTAAATCGGAATAGATCATCGGATTAGATAAACAGACAAAAAATGTCTTAACCATTGTCGGAAGAGAGAATTAAAGGCTCCTAGGCCGGAGCAATAATACTGTATAAAACAATATATTATGTAAAATTATAGATTTGAGCATGCTTTTCTCGTGCATGTTAAAAGTACAGTAACATAGGTGTTTTATCATAATGCAATTAATTCTTTCCATAACCTACCTTATTTTCTTGGGAATTAATTTTAGCCTTTTTCGCGGTTTTTTTGGCAAAACCGCGAAAATTTGAACCCGCAGAATAAAATTTTTTCCAATTTTATCGAAAGTTTGAAAAATCCCTAGGAAAATGAAAGAAAATTGTCCAAAAAAAGGGCAAAACCACGAAAATTAAAACCCACAAAATACAATTTTTCGATTTTTCTTTTCGACCGCGAATATTAGTTTCCGCGAAAATTAGTTAAGCTACACGTTTTGTTAACCTCTGTCCGTTCCTCCGTCTGTCCGTCCGTCCGTTCGTTACCAACATTTCTCGAGATTGGCTCATTAGTTTTTTTCTGATTTTTTGCACAAAGATGTGTAACTATAAACCCTTGAATGTGACAAAGCCCGATTTTCGAAAACAAAATTGGGCCAAAAAACGGCTAAAAAACGGGTTTTTGGATCATTACCAGTGGATACCCCTTAAAACCTACAACAAAAAAGGTACCCCCTATATCCTGATAGAGAGAACAGTAAGGGCTGAAACTTTTTCTGGTGAGTATAGGCTACGTTAGAATTTTGGTTCTTTGGTTTTTTGTAAAAGCTGCTAAGAAAACTTTTATTGCTTCGTAAAAAAATGCAATTTTAGCTATTTACCCCTTAAAACCTACAAAATGGTTTTCTTGAATAACTTTTTATAAAATAGTCCTTTTGATCTCAAATTTTGAACAGTGATTCACTGCAACGTTACTACGTAATGCTATAATGAGATCATTGGTACCTAGATATTTTCAAAACTGTACATTAAAATCAAATTACAACTTAAAACCTACACTATTACACCTTAAAACCTACAAACATTGACCCCTTGCTCACAACTTATTGAAACTGTGAAATTGCAATTCAGGTGCTGAACCGTGATTCAATTGATAAAATACTTGCTAGAAATCCATTCCAAAAACAAGGGAAAAATCAAAATATAATAGCCGCATTCTTTTTCACCGTCCAACATAAAAATTATAGGTCTTATCGCCGTGTCAATTCAAGACAGACTTAAGTCCATTTTCTCGAAAATTGACTTAAGACCATAACCCCCTATTTTAGCATGCACGCTTTCCTAAAACGGCCTTAAGTCCACAGAATTCTAATGGGAAAGAGGTGTATTTTGCAATTCAAAAAAAATAAGAATTTAGAAAGTTCCATAATATATCAACCATAAACAGCCTTAAGTCCTAAATTTTAGTGCAAATTTTATTTTCTATGAAGCATTGACATAAAATGTGTAGCCTTAAGTCCAACACATCTCAACCTTTAAAGTCAATTATCTCAAAATGGAAAAAATGGACTTAAGGCTGTCTTGAATTGACACGGCGTTATGACCTTAAATTCATTTGTGTAATCTCTAGGTCCGGAAAACTTGATTTTTTGAAAGGATCTTTGAAAAAAATTTCAATGACTTCGAATTTACCGACACTTTGCGATAATTAAAATTCATGAAATTAGGTATTTTATGAAAGTACCTATATTAAAGATTGTAAAAAAGTGAATTATACAATAGTAAATTAAGTTTGGTGGTTAAGAGAACCCAAGACCCAACTTTGTAGGTTTTAAGGGGTATGTGGTTTTTAAGGGGTATCCACTGGTAATTTTTTCTGATTTTTTGCAAGAAAGTAGGGTACCATCATCATACCGATGGCTCAAGCAGACTTTTGCAAAAAAATTTTGTTGGCTCAACAAACACATGTTTATCTAGAAGAACCACTATTAATAAGCATACATCAATGTTTTTAGTCAAATTACTCAATTTTTTTATGAGATAGATGTTTTTTTGCTCATGAGGGCTTGCTTTTGAAGAATGTGTGTGTTTAGACATGAAATTTTAGTTGCTTGGCTTGTTTTATATAAAAAAACTGGCGAAATTCGATATTTTTTTATAAGCACATTATCAATTACTTAGGTATTAGCTTTTCTCGAGATTGGCTCTTTCATTCTTTATGATTTTTTTGCACAAAGATGCATAACTATAAACCCTTGAATGTGACGGAGTTTGATTTTTTGGGTAAATTTTTTAGGTTTTTAGGACTATTGTTGGATTATTAGGAATATTGGATCATTGTTTTTTTCTGATTTTTTGCATTTTTATGGTAGGTAAAAGATGGCTCAAGCTAATTATTGTAAAAAAATAATTTTTCAGCTCAAAAAACGCATCTTTATCTATAAGAATCACTATTAATAAGCGTGCCTCAATGTTCTTAGCCAAATTTAGATGTTTTTTGCTCACGAAGTCTTGAATATGAAAGAATATTTCAAGAGCATGAAATTTTTGTTTCTAAACGGTTTTTTATAAGAAACAAATGACTAATTTTGATAGATCGTCACTATTTGTGTTCTGAATGATTTTTTTAATGGTCACGTCCACGTATATATCAATTGTATATGTGTTAAATGCATAACCAGGTAGGTCCATAAAAGTATCACTTGTTTTACCGTAACTTGGCTCCGAGCCTGTAAATCCTTATTTTTCCAGAGAATTTCAGCCTCAAAGTTTGAGTTCCTTACATATTTAGCTGGAAAGCTTGGACTGATTTGATTATTTGTTAATACAGAAAAAAAACGAGCAATTGAACGTTATCTTATCAATATTTATCATTTTCTGTTTAGGTTTTCGTAATGTGTGCAAGTTCAATTTTAACTTTTAGTGTTTCTCAACTTATTTTTTTATTCTCAGCCTGAGCAGTTCCTTAGTAATTCCTTAATACCATATTCAGCCTCAAGTTCCTTATAAACGTGCTCCTTATAAAAAAGACGTGTGTTCTCACTTTAAAACACATTCGATGCAATTTTTATTAAACATATTCAAAAACCCCAGGAATATGAAGTAATTTCGGCAGACAGTGGGTGTAAACCGCAAAAATTAGTAGCTCAAAATGCGCCAATTTAGTACCCCGCACCGCGAAAATAAGTTCTCTTGATAAGAATTTGATCGTCTGTAACTACGGCTCTCTCATCTAGGAGCTTTTTGTGGTATAATAGACCTTACATAAAATAACGTCACGAACATCACTTGCCTCGTGTTCAAAAATGGTGATTATATTTCGCGATACATTAAAGGATTTTTCTATGAATAGAAAGTAGTTTTAATAAAATCTGCTGGGAGTTAATCACCATGGCAATTATTTCAAAACGAGGCAAGTGATGTTCGTGACGTAATTTAGGAAAAGGTCTATTTTTTTACAGGAAATCGCCTTAATTTTGCGTGGTGCGATGGTTACCATTCTGGAAAGAATTCAAACAATGCAATATTTTTGAATATTTTATCAAGCTTGTATCGTGAAAAATTAGTGGGAGTGAAAAACGTAATTGTAGAAATATTCGCACAATACTAGTCTTTGCTAAAGATTTGTGTAATTTCCATCCCAAATTTTCATCTGCCCTTAAAAAGAATTGCGACCTCTTTTGACGTCTTTTGTCCATCTGTATCGACCGAAATTTTCAATAACGTCTTTTAAAGTACAATTATCATCTTTCCACAAGTTCAAAAAACCCAAAGGTTCATTAACTCCTCGTCAAGGTAATGCTAATTGATTTCTAATGACTATTGACCTTGAATGAGCATGACAATTATTTAATAATAAGCTTGTCTTTAATCTTCTGCGCAAATTTTAAATGATCTTAAATTGAATTTACCTTGCTTTTTTTAGTTCTGACCTGGTCGAGTTCAAAGTGTAGAAAACGAGGCTTGTTTTCTAGCTTCTCTCACAGATATACATAAAATCTCGAGAAGACCTAGTTTAGCTGCTTTAGCCGCTTCAATCAGCCAAGCAAAAAAAGTAAAAAACTAGGAAGTCTTTTGCTTAATGGAAAGAAATTTTTCCAAGAAAATAAAATCAGGTATAAGCTTATGTTGCTGAACTCGTCAGAAAAAAAAACAATGTTAGCTTCAAAATGTATTTGAAATATTCCGGCCTGCTTTTGTAATGAATCTATCATTTTCCTACATCTCTTTATACCCTATAATCCATTGTAAAAACCACAGCTCATATGTATTTGAATTAATGAAGTTTTGCTTCGAATGAGCAAATTATATGGCTATTAATATATAGAGGACCCATAAATTGCATTCTTTGAGCGATTTGGAAAAGCGGAAAAATGTAAAGGGCTACATACACTACACAATATATTGCCAGGCAATATATTGATGATAAATTGCTGAGTGCCGGCAATATATTGAAAAGGTGTCCACTATATATTGCCAGCTTGATTTGCAATTTTCCAACAATATAGGGGGATTGTTTACAGGAAGAAAATTTCTTTTTATAATAGAGCACCTGTTAGTTACTTCGTAAATTACGGTCCGAAAACGATATTGTCAAATATTGTTGGTCAATATATTGTGTAGTCTAAGTAACCCTAGGCTGCGCGCATCCCCAGAATTTATTTTGTTATAGGGGATGCGTATCGTGTATGAATTTCTCGTCCGAGAGTTACCTCAAATTTGGGGTAACCAAAATTTGCATAAATTTACATAATTTCGTCACATCCAATCAAAGAAAGAAAAAAATGAAGTCATTGTGCACTGTTGTTTTCATAATTATCAATGGTTTCATTCATTGAACAAAGAAAAAAGAGTCATGTTTTATTGACAATTAAATCATGCGTGATGGTGGGCATTGTCAAAAAACAAAGAAATATTAGGAAAAAGTCCAATGAAAATCTGCAAAACAGCGATTTCCGGCATTTTCGGCCGGAAAAAAATCGTTCTCAAAAATCAGACTCGGCCATGTTTTGGACTTTGCTAATATGCATTTTTGTTAAAAAAGTCAGAAAAAACTAATGATGAAATCTTGAGAAAATACCAAAAAACCGGTTTTGGCATTTTCGGCCGGAGAAGATTTTTTTCGAAAATCGTCACTTTTTGGGCATCACGGTGTAAAAAATCAGAGAAAACTAATGAACCAATTCCCGAGGAAAGCTGGTCACAGATGAACGAACGGACGGACATCGGTTAAATGTTTAAAGGTTTTATTTTTACATGTAAGTGTTCCCGTTTCATATCAGACACATATTTTGTATCAGGACAGCGTCTGCCAATCCGATGTGAATTAAAATTGATGAGTAAGCAAGCGATATCACTCTTATTTAAAAACAAAACAGAGGTAGGTCCAAAAATTACCTGTGAATGTAGCCGACGAATGTGAAATAAGCAGAAACCAAGCAATTACCACGAAAGTCATCTCTGCTAAAAAAAGACATTAAACAGTTAGATAGAGGCATTTGTAAGACTGGAATGTTAACAAGTATGCCAGGAGTAGCTCGAAACACCTCATCTAAAACTGAAGGTTGAGACTATTGATTTCACTGTAAAAAATATCAAAATAAAATTACTTAAGAAAAAAAAAAACGATTTCAGAATTTTTTCTTCATCCTTATTTAGTCCAATAAATTGATACGAATAAAACCTGATTGTTTATAACTGGTAAGCATGACAATACTGACGGTGAATTGTATTTGTTGTGTTACCCAAACTCCTCACTTCAATACAATCTCTAAAATAGATGAATACTCAAGAAAGTTCACTTACTTTCGTCATAAATATGAATAAGCAATGAAAAATCAAATCAAACCTCACCCTTTCATTATCGTTCATTCAACATTCACTGAAATAGAAATTCTAAATGGGTCCAGAAATCACTATGACTTTCAAAAACAGCCAAAATGAAAAATACAATCTAAAGTACGGCACCGGAAACGGCGTTGCTATAGTTTGAAACCTGCCTAGTAGCATCGTCAAAATATCTTTCAATTCTTTTTTTAGGTTTTAAGAAAACTAAGACCGATACTTTAGCAAAACGTAATCGAAGAATGAATATATAATTTGAGGAAAATTTACAGATATATTTTCTTAATATATTTACAAAATTTACAATTATGATATGAAAAAATAATACTTCTGACCTTGCTCGAGAGCAATAATAGACTTCAAGATATTAAGAATTAAAATTACATGGTTTTAGAATTTATACTTATTGACTTGATCAGGAGTTAGCCATTCGACGTATTTCCTCATATTTTTGATGAGGTATTCACGCTCAAAAGCGTGCTTGACTTCAATTTTATTAATCTTCTTTTCAAAATGTTCTTCGAATTTTTTCAGCATTTGGCGAGCTTCTTTTTCGTAGAAATGGTCGCATGTCTTGTGTGTGATCACATATGCTGAAAAATAAAATATGTAAGCAGATGAAACAACTCGTCCATTTTCATCCGAGCGAAACGTCAAAATCATTCCTTTTAATATACAGTATTACAACAGCCTTTAAAAGCCTGAATTAGAAGCCAAAAAAAGCACAGCTATTACACATTTTATCGAAACGGAAGGTAAGAAATTTCCTCTTATAAACCGGGAATTTCCGAAATTGAAATTATAGATATTTGAGATACTGGCAGACTTCATTCTTTGTGTGGCTTTACTTGAGGACGAAACAAACTTATCAAAATAGATCCTGTCCCTTTGTGAAGAAAAATAAACAAGCAAAAGATCTAGTTTTTTCTAGCATGCTTTCTAGGCGCGTTCTTGATGGGAAATAAGTGGCTTCACTTTTTCTTACCTGAGAAAGGTTAGAGATTCTACTCTAGCCCTTCGGGCTTTAATCTCAATGGCCTAGTCAGAGGTAGACTGGCTTAAAAGCTTACAAGCATGAGATGGAGACTCACCCATCACTCTGTTTGTTCTATGATGACGACAATGATAAATACACCCAATGATAAAAGCACCCAGGAAAGCTCCACCCAACACTTTGATGAGAAACATCCAAATATCCGATTCATATTTTATCATCGCATTTCGTTTGTCCAACAATTCGCTGTCCGCATAATTCTGAAGCGAGATAAATTGTGAAATGAGAATTATTTACCTGATCACGGGCTTTCTCGGCTTTCTCGGTAGCCAAAGTCAATGAAAGTCTACGAATAACTCAAGCTGTTCCAATTTCTCAATGTAATAAGATAGATAAAATATTTCAACCAATTATTCCTGATCGAAAAAAACTGCCATGTGCCATGGCTTATTAATAAAGAGAATTCTTTTATTGAGATTAAAAGAGTCTTACCCGTTTGTCCGCATCGATGATAGCTTTTATTCGTTCAATTAATTCCACTTTTTTATCATGAAAATATTTCCTAAAACATTTCTCCAATCTCAAAGCTCTGCCACCGAAGACAATGCCTTGAGTAGCGCCTGATTCTTTGATACCTCTGAAGATGACGTCAGGATCAGACATCTTTTCGGAATGATAGGCAGCATAAATTGCATCAACGGCCATTCTATCGACACGTTTGCTACGTAAAACTTCAATCAATTCCTCTGTGTCACCAGCCGCTATTGAGGGAAAATTTCAAAGGATGATTGTTAGCAAAATTACATTTTAAGAGAGCAGGAGATTACAAACTGTAAATACACAAGAGGTAGGCTGCTGACATCCACTAACGCATTGGTGCTCCTTATCGTGCCTCTTACTACCCGGGGGTCTGCCATTCAGACTACATGAGGACGAACTTACTTTGTGAGATGATACCAGCCATCCGTTTGATGACCAATTGATCATAAGATTCATTCATTGCTACAACTTTCTTTGAAAAGATGCTCCCTTCAGTTTTTTGAACAGAATAAGCCAACAAGATGGACGAAACACCGGCAATTAATGTAGCACTTATTGCAATTCCTACAGCGATTATTGGAATAGAAAAAATGCGACCGAGTTTTCCAGTTGCAACGATGTCCCCGTATCTAGATAGGAAGAAAAATCAATTTTTAATCATTTGGTATTTCCCTAGCAATTGACGAAGCTCAAAATTGTATGGTAAGAGTGACGTGATTGGGCGTTTAGAAACTTCTTGTAAACGTCTTATTTGAAATGGCTTTAAAAGCGTAATTTAAAGACTTGCCCAATACGGAGAACTGTATTGAAAGCCCACCAAAGTCCAGCGCCAGCGCCATGGGAAAAAGTATCAGGGAAGGCTTCTTGATTCGTTCGGTTCAGTTGAAGTGGATGACATTGCTACGAAGAGAGAAAATGAAATGATTTCAGGTTTAAGCAGGCTCAATGAGAGTAATTTAATAAGTATCTCATCATACATAATTCAAAGAACGAGAACATTTTCAAAAACTTCGACTTACCACAATCCACATGATCAATCCAAGAGCCATCACTATTAAAGCAACAATCGCAACAAAAGACCACAAAATCAACACTCCATTCAAAATCATATTATTCGTCAAATTCAAATATTCAACTTTCAGCGAAAATACGGAAACTCCTGGGCTATCCAAAATCCCGACAAACGGTCTACTTTTGTAGTATGTGTTTATTTTATCCGTTTCTATTGGCAACACAAAGTCGGTATCATCAAAAATGGCATCATTTAACTCGCTGACACTCGTCATGGGACCTTCCCAGATGATATTTGTGGCCCCATGCCCATTCGAACAATTTCCACAACAGAGATTGGTTGCTGCGGTTACAAGGTTCTTCAGTAATCCAATTTGTTCCCCGTTTTCTATTCCAAAGTACGGCATGTGATTTCGATAGACTGCTTTGAAGTTTTTTTCGCAACGGCAGGTTTCTGGCAAAATTACAGACAATTATAAAACGTACGTAAAATATTGTCTAGGTCAGAAAAACTCTAAATCACAAAGTAGGGCAACCTCGACCTCAACCTCAGAGGGTACTTTTGAAGACAACATATGGATGGTTACATATGGGACCAAAAAATGTTCTTCGAATTAGAGAAGCATTCGTATAACAGAGTAATTTGAACAACTTTACAGCTGAGGGCACTAATATATTAGTTCGGATTACAGAATGATTCGAGCAATAGAAGTCCGAGTTAGAGTGATTTGAATGTCCTTAGAAAGTACTTGTCCTGAAGTAACTCCGAGCATATTTAATATTGAAAGACTGAACCATAAAGAGTTCGAGTAATAGAGTTGCTCCTTAGTTTCTGTGATAAGGCGTGTTGAATAGCTGAAACTTTACAAAGGTATGTAAAATAAGGATGGAAAAGACGGATTTAACTATTACCTGCATAAAAAGGCTTTGAGAAAGTTCCGGGTCCAGCGAATGTCTGTGCAGCACTTTGGAAGGCGTAAGTAACGAAAGGTTCGAGATTGTTAAGCTCGACACCTTGTGTTGGAAATTCGAACCAAAGGCTTGTCACATCCTAAAAATAAGAACATAACTCACATCACTAAAATTCCTACCTTCTGACGTTGCAATTAAGGCCGACCATAATATTTGTTATTATAATCTTGTTTCTATAAATTTGTCATTATTGCTACCATTTTTATTATTGAGTTTGATCCGTAGAACAACAATTCGCCACCGTCAAAAGAAATAGTAGACCTTTACCTGATCAACTGGAGCTAGATCAATACCATTCCTTCTGACTGGATAATAAATGATGTTATAATCCAAAACTGTCCCTTGTGAATCTGCATACGATAAAGTCGACCAATTCAACGTTAATTCAGTGAAGGAGAACTTATCATAAATTGTTATGTTTGGACCAGTAACAGGAACTAAAAAAGAAAAGAACTTAACTTAATTTAAAAGGTTTGGGCAAAGCAAAATTGCTAAAATAAATCATAAGTTTTTATTGTTAGTTGTTTGTTTGAGATCAAAAATTTGTTTATACCTGCTTGAGCACAAGAGACGTTCAAATCGAAAGTAGGTCCAGGTCCTTTACTTGTCATCGCAGCCAGCCTTAACGTATACCACTGATACAAAACTAAATCTTCAATGATCATTCCTGATTCACTGGCGTTCGCATATTGAGCTTCTTCAGGATAAAGATATCCTCCGCTAGGTAAGGCGCGTCTCTGTCTTGTCAATGTCAGCGTTGATTCGGATGACATGTTTTGATTTCTAGTAAGATAGTCATCCATTTCAAAAGATTCGATGGAACGACGTTTCCTTTTTCTAAAAATGGGATGATAGTTGATAAGAAAATGGTTGATGAAATGGGAGTCTTTCAAAAAGAGTTTACAACAAAGGTACGAGATTTAAAATATAAATTTCAACTTACTGGTTTTCTTGCATCAATATTCTCAATTCGTCGGCAGGAGGACCATCATTCATACGGCGATAATAACAAACATACCCCGTGATAATTCCATGAGAAGTTCCCCATGGTACGTCATCCCAATAAATTGAAACACTTGTCGTCGACATCGTGAACCCTTCAACGTTCGTGGGAGGCGATTCAGGAACTGAAAAGTGAATGGCAATCAATATAGAGCACAAGCAACATAGTATCTGAGAAAACTTCTGGATATCATCGATAACTTTACAAAAAATTATATTTTTTCATTTATCAAAAATGGTGAGTGAGATCTAGTAGCTTACTGTCTTCATCAGTAGAAATTATGATTTTGGGTGATTTTGGTCCCGTTGCCAGAGAATTGAACAGTTCAATTTGAATCTCATATTCAGTATAATTCTTCAAATTGCTGATCGTGTGGAGGAGATCAGGTACGGTCACTTCATCAACAAACGTTGTGTTCTCATTGCAATCTGCTAATTCTGCTTTAGAGCAATCCAACACATTGTAATATATCCGATATCCCACAATCTGAAAAAACAAAAAAGACCAAGAGTGTGATGTACTCAAACTAGGCGGTTAATGTTTAGACAATGTTTTGATTGTTAAAATGAGAGTCCTTACAATGCCATTAACTTGACCGTGGACTTGCAACATTTGATCCCATCCGCAATCGATAGTTGAAGAGCTTCCATTGATGCATGTCAAGTTGGAAGGGAAAACCTCCGGAACTACAAAAAATATAAAGATGTCAATGTATCAGTTTTTTGTATTACAAACATGAATTTTTAACCGATATGATGTAACATTTTTCAGATTACAATATTCACAAGAAATCTGAAAGACATACCATCTTCTAACGTTTTGGTCGAGAATTCAATGGAATGGTTTCCACGTCCTTTCACCGTTTCAGCTGCAATTTTGAATGAATAACTTGTGAAGAACTTTAGAGTTGACAAAACGACTTCTTGTGTAGGTGCTGTGATACTAGTTTCTTTCCAATCAGGTGGTTCAATCGTATCATCTTTGTACATCACGTGGTATGCCGTTATAATACCTACAAAAAATTAAGTCGAGAGGTTGTGAGTTGTCAGTAGAGTTAATGAATTAGATTATTAAGAAGGACAAAGAAAGAGGAGCAAATCAAACCCACCTCTCCTGAAGCCTTCAGGAACAACATCCCATTGAACTTTGATGGAAGTTGATGTTTCTGGACCAGCAGTTCTGTTTGCAGGTGGCACCTCGGGCACTGGAAAACAAAAACATTCATTGTTAATCATTCAAAACTGCAAAGTCTATTTGAAGCTAGTCCGGCAAAGATGAAGATTTTCAGCTGTGTTTTTTGGAACAAAAAAAAAGTTCATCATTAGCATTGTTCATTGTTATTACTATCAGCTTAAATGAATCGAGGGGCGTGGTTGAGAATAATACCAATAAAATTGCGAAATACAATCTCATTGGAAGCACTTACAATCTTGATCAGTCCTGATAATTGCAATGGCACTTTCAACACCACAAACGATTGTACATCCTGCAACTGTAAATTCATAATCGCGCCATTTCTCAAGCCCTCCAATATGCAGGCTTTTTACCGCACCGTTTTCCAAGACTTCATACGTGGTCCAACTGGTGTCAACATTGAGTTGGCGAATGTTAACCAGATATTTTGTGATGAGACCATTTCGATCATCAGGTGGAATCAATTCAAAACGAAACCTCAAAGCGGTGGAGTTGATTTTTTGTGCAAAGATGTCATCAGGTGGCAATGAGGGTGCTGGAGAAATGAAAAAAGAAATAACAATTACGGCATGCTCTAGAAAAATGAAGGAAAAAACACAGGAAGCAACGCATCAAAACAAAAACTACTCACGTCCAAAGTCTGTTCTGACCAAAATAGACTGTGCAAAAACTAAAAAGCCACGTCGTGTTCCGACAGCTACACTCAAACTGTAATTAGTATATTCGTTAAGTCCTGTTATAATTGCGCTGTTCGGTCCACCATATTGGATTTCTTGTTGTTGAAATATGTTTGAAACTGCAGTGACGTTGATTTTGGAAGCGATAGGATATCCGAAGTTAGAAAAAGGATCAGCAATGTTGTCGAAAAGTAATTGAATGGTTGTTCCAGTGATATTACCACTTCGAACATTCAACGGTGGTAATTGCGGAACTGAAAAATAAGTTGAAATTGAAATGTAGTAAAATGACATGTTACTCCATTTCAAATATAGAAGAATGAATCAAGAAAATCCAATAATTTTGATTGACACACAAATCGTGATTGAAAAGGTGAAGAATGTCGATTTGGTCCAACAGACATTTGAATAGAGAAGAGGATGCAGAATGATTGTCGGTATATCACACGTGCATTTCGGATTCGTTCATTTATCTAACTGACGTGACTTACTCCATTCGTCAGTGGAGATGGTGATGAGAGGATTGCTCCACACTCCATAACCAACGCTTGTTTTGCCACACATTTTCACCTCATACTCTTGAAACCAATCCAAGCCTGGAAAATCACAGTCGAATCAGTGTCAATTTTTTTATTGGATTGTTCAACTAAGATCACGAGAGGAGTGATTTGATATGATATTTTCCCGATATCGTCAACGTTGGTTGGAAATTGTAATTTCAGGTGATTTAGCAAAATATTAGCCAAACGAGATGACGGTCTTCTATAGCTACAGAAACGCACAGAAGAATGACATAGTGTGCAAGGGGGTTCCAGGTCCCACCTAAAAATTCTTATCGTTTAATAATAAAAAGGAGAAAAGTTTGGTATAGTAAAAGAATTATTTGTAGAATATGAAATTTAGAAAAAATTATAATTAAATTGGAAATAAGAAAAAACTATTATTAACTTTTATCAAAACACCAAAAATCCCACCTAAAGAAATTAATCCCCACCTTACCTTGTTTCTCCCACCTAAAACCTGAAAATTTCCAAATCCCACCAACCTGGAAATTTCCAACCCGAAACCTCAAACCCCCCCCCCCCTATTCTGGGGGGGGGGTGCACACTATGATAATGATACAATTGATTACCTGAAATATTTGCCACGCGATGAGTTCCAACTTCAATTTCATTTACGGCATTAGTCCGAAGATTTTTGTAGTGAATTTTATATCCGAGGATGATACCATTTCTATCTGCTTCAGCGATTTCATCCCAAATGATCTCAATGGAAGTTTCTGTCAAATTTTTCCCAATAATGTTCAAAGGTCCTCCTGTCGGTACTACAGACAAAATAAAGGAGAAAACGTTAGTCCGACCAAATGCATGCAATGGAAGCATTTCATATGTTAAAAATTAAAAAAGTAGTTTTTAGAAAGCATGAATTATTAGTCCTTTCGCTTAAAGTTTGCACTAATGATACAATAATGACCGGTTAGTGAGGACTGTACTGAGAAATATTGCCCGAGGTCAAGTAACGACCGAGCTTGCGAGGTTGTTGCGTTAACCGAGGGCAATATTTTCAGTACAGCCCGAAAAAACCGGTCATCATTGTATTTGTTAACCGTTTCCTTCAGCTTCGATTGATTTTTAGGCACTTTATCCAGGAAAAATAGCAAAATAATGCGAAAAAAACAAGCGAAAATAGATAAAAAATTATACATCCTGTGCCCAAGTTCAGGAGTTGCCATAAAGCCACTATGGTAATAACCGGGAGGGCACATTGCTATACATTGTAAAAAATTATTACACAATAAATTGAAGTTGAGATAAGAATTGTTTGATACTTAAAGTTTCACGCAACTTTTCGTCACGATCTTCAGTCAAAAATTCTATACAAAAAATTCGTTTCAAGTTTACAAAAATATACTGTGCACTGTAAAGTCTTCGTCAAAGCAATTGACGTCATTTCAGTCTTTGGTGTCGTGGAGTTTGAGGGTGAACTTATTCACATGCCGACATTTCGAGATCAGTTCATTCCTTGAATTTAACAGTTTCTCGGGTTGGTCGAATGTGGCAATTTCTAATTTTTCGCTAAGGCAGAGTGAACATTTCAGCGAAGCACGATTGAACGGTGGACATTTACGGACTGTCTTCCAAGTAATCTTTGGGGCACGATTCTTTCGTTTCAACCTCCAAATCTCCTTGGAAAGTTCAGTTTCTTTTTCGTACTTTTCGTTGGCGAAGGATGACTTGTGGTTGGCGTATCGTTTCTTGAACTTAGGTTCGGCTAACCCAATGTAGAACTTTTCACCGTAATCTGGTTCGTCATCGCAGGTGACCGTTGCTTGATAAACTGAACGCTCCACCAAACATGAGCCGTTAAGGGGGCAAGATGCTTTCACCCTGCAGTTGCACTGTGGTGGGATCTCGTTACCGTTAGTGTCGCGTTTCAAGATGCTTTTGTTGTGGCTCTGGATGATGCTTTTGATGTTTTTGGTGCAGCTATAGCTTACTTTAACGGTATTGCGATTGAAGATTTTGTTGAATTTATGGTGTTTCGGGAAGTGTTTGTCAATAAGCTGCAAAAATCTTCTGGCAATTTTCGTCTCGACGTTCTTGTTATATGGCGGGTTGAACCATGTGATGTGGCGTTTGCGATTTTTTGGCTGCGTGTTCTTTGGATTGGTTGGCTTATACGAAAGTTCGACGTTGTAGCCGCTTTCTTTCAACGCTTTCTCGTACGGTTTTTTGGCTTCGGTAAAAAATTATTATAAATTCTGACGTCAGAAATAAACAAGCTAGATGCTGAATGGACCTACCTGATGATGAAAGTTGGATAGCAATGCGAGGAGAAAAAAATCAGTCAAAAAACATAGCGTTTAGCGAAAATGCATAACGCAAGAAATTCATCATTGATTGATGGTGGGGGGAGAGGGAAGGGTTGTAGGGAAAAAACAAATAGAAAGTTCTGGTCGCAAAAATCAGTTTTATTGACAATTGAATTATGCTTGATGGTAAACATTGTTATCAATAATGTTTTTGTGTGACAAACATAGAAATACAAGGAAAAAATCTAATGAAAATCTGCAAAAACGGCAATTGCCGGCATTTTCAACCGACAAAAATAAATTCTCAAAAATCGAACTCAGACATGTTTTGAGCATTGCGAATACGCATCTCTCTACAAAAAATCAGAAAAAACTAAGGATGAAAATTCGAGAAAATGTAAAAAAACCGGTTTTTCCGGCATATTTCCGGCATTTTCGGCCGGAAAAAATATTTTTCTAAAATTGGGCTCCGTCACATTTTAGGTATTGTCATATTGCATCAGTGTGCAAAATTTCATAAAAAATATAAAGTACGGCTCGAAAAATTCAAGAAATACTGTCTTTCCGGCAAAAATAGGTTGTTCAGGCGATTTTTAAATAGCTCCGGCTTCAAAAATCAATTCTATTGAAAATTGAAAATGTTTGATGGTGGGCATTGCTATTAACAATGTTTTTGTGTGAAAAAAACAACCAATTATAAGGAAAAAGCCCGATGAAAATCTTCAAAACGGCGATTTCCGGCATTTTCGGCCGGAAAAGAATTTTTCTCAAAAATCGGACTCTGCCATGTTTTGGGCATTACTAATACGCATCTTTGTGCAAAAAATCTGAAAAAACTAATAATGTAATCTCGAGAAAATACCAAAAAAACGGTTTTTCCGGCATATTTCCGGCATTTTCGGCCGGAAATGATTTTTTTCGAAAATCGGGCTCCGTCACATTTTGGGCATTACCATTTTGCATCATTGTGCCAAAAATCAGAAAAAACTAATGAGCCAATCTCGAGAAAAGCTGGTAACAGACGGACGGACGGACGAACGAACAGACGGACATCGGTTAATTTATAGGACCTCCAAAGTAGGTCCAAAAATGAGAGAAATGATGTCAACGCATTGTTCATTTTCCTTTGAAAAAGTGACGTCACAATGAATTTTCCAAACGACGGGCAACTCTAGTCAGTGTAGGCCCGTCGTCATGCAAAAAGAACCAATTGCATTGCGCAAAAAGCCGTGTAGCCCGCTTTGAAAAAGTAACTGGTTAACAACTCTTTTTTTTAACCAATGCTTCGTATACCATTTAAAAGATAAATCAGAGCACTACCTATACTTTTTGAGATAAACAGTTTCGAAACTTTTCGAAAATGAAGAACAAAAATGAGCTTTTTGTTCTTTGAGACGATGAAACTTCTTCTAGAGATTTTCGATGCAAGAAGTTTATGCGAAATCATGACTCATTTCCATTTTCTAAATGTTTTGTAATTATTTTTCTTAGAATTTACAGTGCTCTGACTTATCTTGTTAACAGTGTATTTAATATGTTAAAATCGAAGCATTCGTTGAAAAATGACTCACTTAAAGCGAATAGACTTTAAAAATGAGGAAGCGAAAGTCACTTTGTGTTCATGGCCGGGATTGCATTTAAACACAGAAATCTGTTGTAGAATAATTCAATACACGTATTTCCTATTAACGGATTCATGTAAAAAAGTCACGAAAAACGTCGAGAAAGTCTCTGATTGGCTGAAATATTGCATATACAACCATATTTTTCAAAATGTCCAGAGTATGAGGTAATATTTGCATGCCTCCGCCAATCAAAAGTTTGTTTACTCGACGTTTTTTCGTGACTTTTGCATGAATCTGCTAATAGGAAATAGGTGTATTAACTTTGGTCATTCAACAACATGAATACAGAAGTACCTTACAAAAAAAATCATTCGAAATAAAACTATCAAGATTAATTTCATCTTACGATCTTCAAGCGTTCGTTCAATTTGAAGTGTGGTAGTGTTTGGTCCTGCGCCAATAGCAGTCGCTCCTCCAGCTTTGAAAGCATAATGCGTCCAGAATTCCAATCCCACAACATCAATTTGGGGCGTGGCAGAAGTTTTCAAGGTCCAATCCCCAATGACGGTACTGCCGTCAGTGTCGACTTTGGCGTAATACAAAGAATAGCTGACGATATAACCATTTTGATTCTGAAGGATATGACCAACGTTCACTCTGATGGAAGTTGACGTGAGAGCTGCTGTATTCAAATGACTGGGTGGATCGAAAGGATCTGAAGAACAAAGGGTTGAGAATTGATTAGGATAGTTTCTATACAGCCCAACAGCCGTCTTAGCCATAATGCATTAATACAAATCGAACTGACAATGTCTGTTTGGTCTAAGCTTTTTATTTTCTTGTTATACATAAAAGGCAAGTAAAAGGCGATTTTTCTTTCTTTGATAACATTACCGAATTCTCTTCTCATGATTGGTCTAAGCAGGTCTAAGTTATAAACAAATCAATTTACGTATGCGCTATCTAACTATCTAAATAGAAGAAACTAAAGTCTTTTATGAAGACTATTTTTATGCTTTCAATTCAATGTTTGAAAAGTGAGCTCTAATCAACTTACAGTATTCTCCAGAAAGGGCAGTTCCATCCTCACTTCTGACCGAAAGATCTGTTCCAAAGAAAGTCACGTGACCATAATAAGTAGTGAAGATGTTCAAACCATGGAAAGAGAACACTTTATTTCCAGAAGCTGTACCAGTATGTTCCACCGGTGCAAGGTTCGGTCCCCATACAATAAGTTTGAACGATTGCCATGTTCCGAAGATTGTAGAAGACGGTACATGTGGATTACGGACAGTGAAGGTTACGGAAGTCGCGTTGATTGCTGTACCAGTCGGTGAATAAAAATGCTCTCCTAAAATAATAACCACGTCAGTAAAAAACAACCTGTAGAGGCTATAACAGTTATACAAGTTTATCGGAACCATTTTTATTATTCCTTCTAATGATCAGGCTACAAGGTGTTGAAAAAGTACTTAAAGCTTATAATATTGATGATACTTTACAGAGGCCCCCAGTGAACCCTCGATTCACGCATTCGCGCAGTTTTGTTTAGAAATTCACGCAATTTATTTTTCAATTTTCATGCATTCACGCAAACAAAAAAGCCCATTCACACATTCGCACAAACCGATGGAGGGGGTTTAAAATATCCAGGGTATACATCTATACAAGAGGGTGAGGCTTTGGTAAGAGAAAAATGGCGACTTTTTTCTAAGTCGGACAAAAGAAGCATCAAGTTATTAAGAACGAAAAAAATTTGCATTTTATCGTACTTGCTAGTTGATAGCGCATGCGATCTTTTTTCAGGGACTTCCAATCATTTCCTTCTTTACGTCGTATTTTGAATGTATCATAAGCACGAAAATGGTTAGTAGAGAGGAAGATGTGAAAGTGCTTCCAACCTGCATCCACAACCGTAAACTCTTCACCCTCTTCACTGAAATTTGAGAACATGAATGGGTGTAAATAAGTATATAAGTAGAGATCTAGATGACGTCATTTATTATGACGTAATCGGCCGTTTAACAATTAATATACCGGGTGCACCAAAAAAAAATATACAGGTTTGTCGAGATATTGTGAGCTTCAGGATTTATATTTTTTGTTCATTCTTTTTTTATTGTATAGAGGATGCTCTAACTTGAATTTTGAGCTATTATACATTAAATTTGAAAAAGTAGTTCGAAAGTTAGTTCCAAAAAACTAACTTTTTTCAATGTCGAAATTTCAAAAAATCATTAAAAACAGCAACCACGCTATAAATAAGACAAAATGACAAAAACACAATTTCATTGTCTTTTGATTATTTTTTCTCCTATCTTATATTTTGCCAACGGTTTGTCCATCTTATTTAAACACCATGAATATTTCCAACACCAGCAAACTCAATGCAGACCCAAGTTCTTTGAGCAACTAGTTGAGGAATGGTGATTTATTTTTTCAAAAATTTTCTCCCGTAACACACCACACCTCTCTTGGAGATTTCCAAAAAAAAATTTCAGCTTTACCAAAAATATTTTTCCACATGGGAATAGCTTGTTTTAACATATTTTTAAATTCCGTAACGAGTTTTGATGAACACAATTGCATTTTTTGGTATTTGTATGTGTAAAGAAGAAAAGTGTCAAGAGAAAAGTTTGCTCGCTGTTTTTGATGATTTTTTGAAATTTCGACATTAAAAAAAAGTCAGTTTCTTTGAAATAATTTTCGAATTACTTTTTCAAACCTAATGTATGATAGCTCAAAATTCAAGTTAATGCAAAAAAAGAATGAACAAAAAAATTAAATCCTGAAGCTCATAATATCTCGACAAAGTTGTATACTTTTTTTTGGTGCACCCGGTAGTGAAAAACTAATTTCGGAAAAATAGGCGAATTTGGAAAATCTTTATTTTTATTTTATTAATCGTTCTGAATTTTCAAGCATTGGATGATATTATCGGGTTTCTCGCAAAAAAACTTTAAACGTTCCTAATGAGACTAAATTTTCCTAAATATGAATTTTCAATAAATTTTATCTAATCTGAGTTTTGAGATATATTGTAAATAGTAGCTTTTATTGTTAAAGTCAATCAAAATTGGTATCTAACTTGATTGAACAATAACAACAGTAGAGCACGCTCAAAGAGAATGGGGAGGAAAAAAAACACAAAATTGACGACGTACGAGACAAGTTCCTTGCCAACGTAAACATTGATGAAGAAGTTAGTCACGGTGGTTTTGTAGGTCACATTTGCTGGCTGGTTGTACCAAAACGAATAATAGGATGTTATATAGCTATTCCAAGATTCGCTGTGTTTGTCTCGCACTAAAACAAAAGTAACAATGATCTGATGTATGGAATCAACTCATTATGGAGTACTTTATGGAGAAATGTGGTATGAAGTGTATACATAGCTTTTTCTCTAACATGCCCTCCTTTACAGGAATCAAACATGAGTAAGGGAATGTGGAAAAATTACAGAGTGGTAAATTGTAACTGTTCACGAAGACATTTTTTTCGCATTTAGATTGTATTTTTTTTCATTTATATGAAGAATTGCCACTTACGTTTTTGCACCATATTGTTTTGATCACGAGTACAATCCATGATTATTCCATTAACCAGGCTTGGTATGAAAAAACCACCAGTAGCATCACCGGTGAGAGTGTCGATCGATACTTGATGTGAGTTCTTCCTGAACCGTCGAAGGAGATAGTTTTCCCATTGAGCTGGAAGCAAAAATGAATGAGACGTAGTAAAAAACAAGAGCCTTATGATGTAGCTGACCTAAGCAAGATTTTCTAACGCAAAGACTATGTTAGACTCCCATGTTGTTTATGTACATACCTGGATTGACGGACATTGACGTCATCGGTAATTCTTCGGTACCGTTAGGATAGATGACGCCAACACCAACCCAACCATTCACGTTCTTTCTACCTCGTTGATACACTGTAAGATGGTAACGCCTGCTTTCCACTAAATCAACTTCTAATTTACCCATGGTGCTATGAAAAATAATGAAAATGATCTACGATAAAAAAGTATCAGAACCACAGATCTGTGAAGCCCGAAAGGGCTAGATAGGCAACTTTAAGCTTTCTCCAGCAAAAAAAAGTGAAGCAAAAATTTGACTTTTTAAATTTCGTGCCGATGGATAGGATCTAGCATTTTAATTGTTTTCGGAGCACGAGATCAAAAAAAGTAGGCGGCAAACGCTATTTCACATCTCTCAAACCGGTGAAATTGCAAATTTTAGTCACGTGACTTTGGTAGAAAATCCTTCCAAACCTAGGCTTCACTTTTCGATAAAAGCCGCAAATCTAGCCCTTCGGGCTTTACAGATATCTGTGATCAGAACAGGACAATTAAATCCAATCACCAAAATTAAAGATGATAGATAAAATTATAGTTTATTTTAGGTACGCACAAAATGTAAGAAAAGGATTGTCATAATCTTACGATTTATAGTTATTGGTTGGGATATCCGCACCAACAGTTTTGGTGCCTAAAATATATTTGTCCTCCACATCGAATCCACGATCAGAAATATCGAATTGGCATCGCGCCTTGCAAACCACGTGGAAAGTATATCTCCCTGTTTCTGGTGCCTTGAATGTCGATCTGACTCTCAAAAGATAGTGGAACCACCAAGAAGTGTATGTTTCGAAAGTATCGTAAGCAACAACCATTCCATATGGAGCTGATGGGTAAATTCCAAGGTTGGACCGCTTGGTGAAGTCATTGTCATTGAAACCATTGTAAAGTTCATATATTGCTCCTTTGAAAGAAACTTCATGTGGATCTAAAACGATATCAAATCATATGATTTCTATGAGATTTCATGTTATGCTTTCTTTAAATCTTCAAAATACCTTCCGGCCACCCAAAAT
The DNA here is from genome assembly GCF_902728285.1 of Clytia hemisphaerica. Lineage (NCBI taxonomy): Eukaryota > Metazoa > Cnidaria > Hydrozoa > Leptothecata > Clytiidae > Clytia > Clytia hemisphaerica. The sequence goes on from NW_027103342.1 coordinate 342,693, forward strand.
ACATTACCTTTGCATCGGTTTCCTTTTTGAAATCCCCGAAGTGAAAATTAGACACGGCGAAAGCCTATTTAGAGCTGAATAGACGAAGTAACTTACCGACAAACGTCAAAGCAGTCCCTTTAACTTCCACCAGAGAGTAGGTAACAAACAACAACACTAAAAAGGAAATGTTTTATTTTGTTCAAAGGTTAAAGTCTTATCTTTACAACCTTGATAGCTTATGTCTCTGAAGAAGTACGAAGAACATCATGAATTTCCAGGCAGATTGAATCGAGCTATTTTGAGGGGGCCTTAAGAAAGATTACAAATTAGTCATACCTTGACCCAGCATTTCAGCAGCACCAAATCACGATATCGTGCAAAGAAAAATAAATTTATTTACATTAATACTCCATTGATAGTGTATTCCTCTTAAATTGAATGGGAAATTACTCAATTGAAACTCGGCCACAAGAAGAAGAGCGGGTTAACCAAAATTTACAAATTATTCATGACCAAACATGGAAACAGCAATAACAGATATTTAGAATCAATACTCCCATGATAAAAATAGAAAAGGCAAAAAGTAACTTGAATACTCGATCTAACAATCATTCATTTATATCAATCAAACTTGTGCAGATTTTAACTAATTTGTATACTCATATTTTTTCTAAAGTTCAAAAAGACTCCTAATTCTAATAATTCTGTATGTAAAAAAGTGTTACAATAATAATTCTATAAAAAATATTCAGCTGTCAAAACGTAACGAAAAAGCAAAATATACAACAATGAAACAAACCAAACAAACAAACGGATATCGTAGATCAAATCACTTTGAGTGGCAACAATGTCTCAAACTCGGAGTTCAGATATATCATAATGTCATAAATCTCAATCCATTCCAGTCGCTTATAGATATTGTTCTGCTCTGAAGCTAAGAAGATGCAGAATTCAATTTGACACTTCAAGAAAAGTATCATAATGAAAAATTATATATAAAAAAAACATAAAGAAATTAAATTCTCCTTTTTAAGGCTGCATTCGTGATAAAAAACAACTAGAATTCTTTAATTCGTGGTACTGCTTTCACTACCGGACCTGGCACGAAAGACAACGGCGTCTTCAGGGTCCGGAGCACATCTAAACTCAAGGTCTTCTTCATCTTCATCATCGGAAACTTGGCGTGAAAGCGCCGGTGAACCAGGCGCGGAGGGCGGTCGTGGAAAGCGAAGATTCTGAAAATGCATCATAATAAAAACATGAATTTGCATTTGATTATTTATTTTCATTATTTACCCTGGCAGATGTACCAAGTCTTTTCTATACAGAAATTCATTAAAAAACGTACCAATTGATTAGTTCTCAAACTCAATCTTGGTGCCTTTTCAGGGTGTGTCTGTTTGATTGCCATTGCTCTAGCTCTTTTGTAATACTGTACGTGAAACAAGAAGAAAATGTCATTAAAAAGCCTGAGAAGCTCTCTTGTATTCCTCAAGTATTGTTTGTTTTACTGTTTCGTTATTAACTAACCTTACTTATGCGTGGGGGATTTTTTTCAAGGTAACCGAAAAGCACTGTGTTGGTTTTCTTTAGATCGTTTTGTTTCTTTTTTTTCACACACATTATAAAACGTTATTATTATTTTACCCTGTAACAAAAGTTTTAGAAATTCTCTTTTACCCTCTACAAAACAAAAAAAATATATTTTATCATAAATATCTCACCACTCCGAGGTTTTTCCAGTCCAGTAATTCACTCAGTCTTTCAGTTCGATTTCGGAGAATAATTCTTTGTCGTCTTGAAAGATTACAAAAATCATTCATATGCTAAAACAAAGATCGATGGAACCTTATCAACATTCGGTAAGAAATTTCATTCGGTTCTTTGAGATTTGACAAACGGGTATTTAATTAAACATTTTGACAAACGATTAAAACAAGAGCCACGAATCTCAAGTTTTAGAGAAAACTAAAAAACAATAATCAACCATACATCAGAAAGTTGTTCGATCGATTCTTTCGCGTTCTTGAAGCGACGGTCGATGACGTAAATTCCATAGAATTCAGGGTAATCGATGTGCTCAGCCATGAAACGTCCGAAACCAGAAAGATTGGTCGATACATTTGGTACACCCATCACTGTACATTCCGCTGTAAGTAAAATCAATTGATATTTAATACAAAAAGCGATACCTTTATGGACTTAACTGATAGTTAAATTAACCATTTTTGAGAAAATAGTTTGGAAATTATAATGAAAGCATACCTACTAGATATACTAAATATCGAGAATCGAAAGAAATGATAAAAAGCTAAGAAATCACGGAAGGAAGAGTGACCAGAAGTGATAAAAAAGAACTTTTTTATTTCACTTTTCAAGTGATTAAGTGACTAGAAGAAGAAATATTAGAAAGATTATTTTCTACACTTTACATTCATCAGTTTTTTATCGAAGTTATCGGAGTTATTAAATAAGACCTTTAAAAACTGTTCCTTTCAACAAACACTTCACTCTGCAACGCTACACTCTGCTACACTATCAGAAAAATGACTCAAACCATCGCACTCCACCTGGGTAGTTAAATTTAGTTAGATTTTTCGTCACACCACCACCGTAGTAAACGTCATTATGTCTGAGATTTTAATACCGACCCCCCCCCTGGCTCCGTCACATTTGAGGGTTTATAGTTATGCATCTTCGAGCAAAAAAAATCAAAAAGATCGAATGAGCTAATCTCGAGAAAATCAATAATATTAGAAATGTGACGGAATAGAAACGTAAAAGCATTTATAGAAGTGATTAAAAAACCCAAAATGATTCAACTGATCATGACGATCAAGGGTCAGAAACTCTACCAAAGAATCTAGAACACTAGGATTTGAATTACGAGCTTTGGATCAACAAACCTGGCGTATAGCCCCATGGTTCATAATAGGAAGGGAAAACTCCCAAGTGACATCCGCGGACAAATTCTTCATAATCCATTGGGAAAAGAGGATTGGTGCGCGACAAGAATTCTGGATAGAAGATAACCTATAGAGACAAAAATTCAGGTAATAAATTTAACCACGAATATCTAAACGATGGTGTTAATGTAAAAAAAGAATACCATTGATGAACCCTTTTAGAAAAAAAATACGAACCTTCACTCGATCAGTCTTCAAATTAAAAAGCTGCATTTTGCGAACACAGTTCAGAATAGGGTCCAGGTGGTCGTCAATCATGTTATGCGTCACTACAGGCGCCATGCGGCCGTTCTAGTAGAAATCATTATAAATCATTATTCTCATCTAAATGATACAAACGTCAGAATTAGGAAAACTGTCCATCTTTAAGAAGTCCATTTTGGAGTACGTAAGCTCTACTCCGATATCAAACCCCACAAGTAAAAATATTAAGATGTCGACAATCAAAGGAATTATTTTTTTACCTGGGTGGCAAGGAGACAACGCTTCAAGGCAGTAAGATCAGTTTGCTTCAATAATTCTTCAGTATCTGGCAGTCGACCGCTGAAATATTCAGACAATGAAAAAGATCCATTAATGAAGACTAATGCATCACCGAAAACGAAATGTTAAAAACAACCAAATCGATCTTAAAAGATATTTGTTAAATAAAAAAAGAATTGGGAAAAGGAACTCATCCGTTGGTGGAGCCGACGCTTTTCAAACTTAAAATGCATAAAAAGTATTTACCGTAAATGAAAGGTTTTAGGTGAGGTCAAAGGTATTAATATACAATCGATATGAGTTATCGTTATTCCCTGCAAATACAACTGCAAAATGAAGTTAAGGAGGCGTGCATGAGCAACGTTTTTCAATCTCATTTTGTATCTTGCAACAAATTATCAAAAATCTTTACCTCATGGCAGAGTCGAAAATTCGTTTTCCGATGATGTCGTGAAGTTCATTGACTGTGGTTCTGTAAAAATTGAAAATAACAAAATTAGTCAGAGAAAAAAGTTTTGAGAAGAAGCACTTGTAAAATGAATACAAAAGTCACAGAGAACGAAAGTATTTCAAACCTCAATTGTTTAACATGAGCTTGTCCACGCAAAGCTTCTACATTGTAGTTATTGGTTTTTGCGGGGAAAATTAAGAATGCAACCACTGTAACGTCACTATTCGATGCCTGCAGAGAGAATTCATTCATGTTAAAATACCTTCAACATTTTCAAGCGAAACTAAATTCTAAATCTACAATATGACAATACATCCTTTTAAAGTGGAATGAATAACAATGTCAAATTGTATCTGGCTATTATGAAAAAAGTAGAAAGTAAGTCATCTCGTACAAATGAATAGCTAACCTTAAGCAAGTAGTTGAGTCTTGCTAAGGACTCCAAGTACACATCAGCACCTTTGTTCTGAAACTCGTATCTAAAAAGGAAGAAAAAGACGAAATGACAATAATAGAGATCAAGATAATATCTTAGGTTTAGATTCGGTTGACAAAGACAAGAGCTGAATACATGGATTTTCAGTTTGTGAAATTACCTGCCGGCCGTGAAGAAATATAACGTCTTGTCTAGATCAAAGTCCAAATTTCTAAAAAAGAAAAATGATTTTGACTGATAAATACTATTTGATATAAAAAATAAAAGCGAATTATGTAAATGATAAAGAAAACGAGATAACATAGGGCCAGTCCAGGTCTAGGTCCCAGGCAAAAAAATAGTTCCCCTCCCCCAAATATTAAAAGTTTTTTTAGCAGCCCCCAGTTCTATATCTAGTATAAAATATTTCACAGGAAAAAATCTTCAAATCCCAATGTTTGGGAAATACGTATTTCCGGATCCGGAAAATGATGTATTTCCCAAAGCTTGTACGTAGGTTGTGAATTCCAATATCACAAAGCTTAAAACCAGATCAGGAATAGGGTTGGGTAACTTGGTTTCCCAAACTTGTTAAAGTTTATTTCACATTACGGAAAATGGCTATTAACAATGCTAAACACAAAGATTGAGTTTGTGATTCTGTATAACACAATTGGGAAACTCAAATACCCAAATATGATTTGTATTTGCTAAATTCTTAAATGTATTCGATCATTCGTGAGCTTTGGCTCGATAGCTCCCATTCGTTCTGTCATGTGCCTGCGCTACTTTGAGAATCCCGGCACTTTGTCATAACAGCGGAACAACGACGTGGTACCGATTGAACGGCCGCACGGCGACTGACGATTCCACTGAGCCCTTGCGACGCAAGTCCATTGCGAACGAACGAGGCCGCCCTTGCGGGGCGCCTCACCTTTGTGTTACACACTGATCGAATACACCCTTATAAAGTTATGATTTGAATACAATCTGAACAGTTTTGACCCAATTTCTACTTGTGGTTTTTCTTACGCATGCGTGGTACAAGTTTGGGAAATTGATTTTCACAAATGTGAAATCGATACTTCCCAATCTAAACTTTCTAGGTGAAATAATGAAAAAATAATTGTGAATCCCAAACTTATCTAATTTTGAGTTTTCCAGCACCAAGTTTTTGATTTTATAACAAAGTCTAGATTTGGTTGTTTTAGCTTTAAGTTTGTTATATAAGTTTTCCACATTTTGATTTTGGTTTTCCCAAGGCATGTCTAATTTAGGGACAAGCTGGAGTTTTTACAAGCTCTTATTTGATTTGGTTGGTCGTTAACCAGTAATAAAACAATTTTATTATTTTTTCTAAAGAACGCGTCATATCACTTCAAATGACCAATTAGTGAAGTATCTTATAAAAACTCCAGCTCATCCCCTAATTTAACTTAAACTCAAATGCCAATCATGAAATGGAATATCTTGAACGTCTCAGAATCCCAAACTAAAAATTACAAAGTAAACATGATGTGAAAATTTCCAGATACGTTAATTGAAATTCCCAAATTTGGGAATCGATTAGGATTTTTTCCTGTGTTTGTTGATTTAATATCGTTTTTAGGAAAATCACATCTCTATTTTTTTGCCATTTTCGAAATCTTTTAACGCGACCGAAGCGAGCACAAAAATTTTGGGGTGTTTTCTCTCTTTTTTGGCCAAAAACTGCCATATCTAGTAATCATCAAATGGCATCTTTTTCCGCCCTTTGTTTTTCAAGTGAAAACAAACAGAATCAATAGACTGTAAAATGGAGGATTTTTGAATAAAAACATGGTTCCATAAAGAAAAACAATAGAAGAAATAGTCAGCCTCCAGCTTTGCCATTGAAATTCCAGCCCCCCCCCAAACATATCAGGTCCCCCCAAATATTTGGCTGCATTTTAGCTCCCGGTTTTCATTTGCATTTTTTGGGTGTCAGGGGGGATGACGCTATGAGATATTGATATGTGCAATTAATTTACCCATAAAAGTGTCCTCGTACAAAATCGTGAATCTTTTCCTTTGACTTGGCGTGGAGATTTTGAAACTCGTGAAGAGCTCTGAAATGAAAAATAAATAGAACGTAAAATGCCAATCTTGTCCAGAGAAGATAATTTGAAATGAAAAAAACGAATTAAATAATAAATCATACTCACGTGTATTTGACAATATTCAGGCCATTGGGAGTCACAATATCTAAAGTAAAATATCGAATCACGAGTGAGGTTACAAACTGCAGAGATCATAGTTGATATACATTACGAAAACCTTAAAATCATTCGAAAAAGTCCAAAATAGTTATCTTTAGAGTGAATCTTCCAGTCAAAAAATTAACTGTGTATCCGAAATGTCTGGGTAGAAGTAGACTAATACTGAAAGTATAGAAATATTGATTAATCTCTACCAGGTTTCCTTCCCAACAGATGTTCAGCTTCATCAGCAGTAATTTGTGATACAGTGGTGAAGATGTGTGCTATAGAAGTCGCTGCTCGTTCTAAACAGTATCGATGGTAAATCTTGCGGTCACCTGCCTCCTAGTCAATTGGAAAGGCAATAACGATCAATATTAATATTTATTTTCATTTTTCAGTGATCTATTATAAAATTGAAACCACTTTTGAGGACCACTTTCAGGTGAAATCAAGTGTTTAGCATGATTTTACAAGAGACATTTTTTAATCGAACTAAAAGAAAGCAAAAGAATTTCAAAATCGTAAAAAAAATACCTTGTCAATATTGAACTAAAACGAAAAGAAAATTTAAGTTATTTAAAGTGGTTTAAGATACATAATGGAAGGTTTGAAAACCTTTATCGAGAATGAAAACATTAATGGTGATCAGTTTTGATCACTACTTTCTATAAAAAAATGCTCTAAAGGCCTGACTCCATCGATCGCGCGAGTGTGTACGCTTGGCCAAAATTTCCTAAAATAGCACATTGACGTCACGAATTAAATTTTCTTGTACACAAAATGCGTACGCTCTTGTACGCTTTTGTGCTCTTTACTCCGCTGGAAATTTTCAACTTTTGTGAGTGTACAGGAGCGCACATCTCAATCGATAATCTTTCAACCAATCAAGAAAGAGAAAAACTGCCGAGTAAAAAAAAATGTAAACATACATATTGTGTTCGATTCCACCTCTTTGTTGATGGAAATCAAACATTGATCGCGCGGAGTGTGCGGCCAAATCTATTTTAAGAATTTTAACTAGCTAGGTGCACGCTTGCGCGATCGATGGAAACAGGCCTTTAACCTGGGTCGAGCTGGAGTTTTTACAAGGTTTTCGATGATTCGGTTGATGGTTGAATCATGAGACAAAGAATTTTCTTGCTTTTTCTAAAGAACGCGTCATCTCTATTATTTCAAATGACCAATTAGTGAAGTATCTTATAAAAACTCCAGGTCATCCCTTTAACCTTTCCAGCGGGCAACTTCTTAAATTTTCACGCTGTCAGCGCGCAATATTTTTTCATTCAAGACATTACATCACCATATCAAAAGAAAGCTTAGAACCTCTACTTTCCGTTTCTCTTTACTTCTACGGCTAGCAAAGAAGCCAATGGGAGAAATTATAGCTTAGAAGATCGCTATGTAAAAAAACGACTATACACGTCTGCCGGAACGTCTGCTCGACGTGTATACACGTCTGCCGGCACGAAAAGGTTAAGTATATATCAAACCATATACCTTATCAAGATTATTGTAAAAGTCGGTGCTTCCAGCACACAAATGTCTTCCAAGGAGTGTTGCATGAGTGGTGAAAATAGTGGAGATGTCATGATGGCGTGTTCTACAAAAGACCAAACCACAACCAGCCATCCACTCATGAAAATGTGCAGTAATCAACTTCTCTTTATCACATTCATGACGAAACTAAAGTGAAAGAAATTTGTCATAAACAAATATTCATGAGGCTATACGGAGTGTGCAAGTTACAATTTTCTACAAGTTACAATTTTCCAAAAGTTGTTTCTTCTTGAATTGAATGACCAGAAAAAAAAGAAAGAAGGGCAGGCATCACCATGCTTAAAAACTCAAGCTATTGTATGAGTTCTATATTGTAAAACTAACTTTGCCAAGGAACCATGCCACCAATCCACCAAAGATCAATGTATTGAGTGTTTCACTATCCCCATCAGGAATACCAATTTTACAAGATTTCCACAACTCTTCTCGCCAGGAAGTCAACAAGTTTCTGCCAGAATCTACATCAAATAGAATGACCTAAAACAAGAATTGATTTTCTTTTTTAAATCGTTAATATTTCTACCAATAAATAATATAAACGTGTACAAGTGAGGAAATACTACGCATTTAAAACTTACTGTCGTAAAGATACCAAGAAAACAAAGGAGAGTAGAATAAAGCAGGTTATGAATTGTTCCAATAAAAATACACAATAATAGATGATTCACATGAAACTGTGGCAACTTGTATCAGCTAATACAAATACAAACCTTTGGGTTTCCATCTATGAGCCACCTTCCATAAACAACCTAAACAAGATCAGATAAATTCTTTATTCTATAAGGGTTTCAATGATAATAGAGAACGCTGTGATTTCAACCATTGGGTAAGAAAACACCAGTGTGCTTCACACTCACAGCCAGATCTAAAAATTCATACATGGGTAAGTGTGACCGACATCTAGCTAGCAAGTGAGTTTGATCAAACTAAAAAAACAGATATGTAACCAACCTTGATACCGTCATTTCTCATTGAGTTTATGACATTCTTCACGATTTCATATTCTGGCTCGACGATTTCAACCTCTATGACCATTATAATGTAATACAAAGAAACAGTGAAAGATTTAACAATAAACAAGCTGGAATGGGCTCTTCCAGAAAAAATCCGTACATGGGGGGTGGAGGATATATTGTTTTTTTTGCTCACCCCATGGGCAAAGTGCAAATTTACCCCATGGACATTTGCATTTTTACCCATGGACATGTTATATCTAGCCCCCTGGACAATGCTGTTTACCCTATGGAAAATACTAAATTTTTGCCCCCTGGACAACGGTATCTCCCCCCATGGACAAGACATCCTCAACCCCTCTTGGCCTTTAAAGAGACATAAATTATTTTTTCCTTCAAATAATTGAGTCCTTCAAACTATCACTTGATTAACACTACCCACACAAATAAATGCCCTGGATACTCTTTAGTTTCAACCCCTGGACAGTCACCCCTTGGGCATTCAATCTTTACCCCATGGACACTCAATATTTACCCCATGGACATTCAATCTTTACCCCGTGGACACTCAATATTTACCCCATGGACACTCAATATTTACCCCATGGACATTCAATCTTTACCCCATGGACACTCAATATTTACCCCATGGACACGTAATCTTTACCCCGTGGACACTCAATATTTACCCCATGGACACGTAATCTTTACCCCGTGGACACTCAATATTTACCCCATGGACACGTAATCTTTACCCCATGGACATTGTGATTTATAATGTTTGAAAGTATTTTAGGAAATTTTGCCAAGAGCTTAAATCCAGACGGTGTCAATCGAACAACTTCGGACGAAAATCGCAAACGAAACAATCGAACGTGTAATAGAACGCGATCGAATAATTGCGAATCGATTGTCGAACGTAATTGAAGCTCAATCAAACGGCCGATTCCAGCGATTCCAGCGTAATATTCGATGCGTTTGAATAAGGTTAGATTGGATCGATTGATAGGCCATTTCACGGTCGAAATGAATCATGGGTTATCAGAACCAATTACATTCGATTGATCTTCGGTTTTGTTCGATTACGATATGTTCGATGAGTTTCATTGCGATTAAATTAAATTGGATCACTCCATTAAAGCTTTTTGTGGGCGGCCGAGCGCTTACGTACCGTGCGAGAGCGAATAAAATCTAATACAATTTAATCAAACGAACGTAATCGATTAATTGAACGGTAAATCAAGGGTAATATTAGATTGCGTTCGATAATCGAATTGCAATTATTCGATTGTGTTCAATTGCGTTCAATTGATTCGGCGTTCGATTCGTTTGATTGACATCTGGCTAAATTTTTAAAAAAACATTGCTACCTTCATTTTCTAAAAAGTGGCACACTGTTTCAAGACTCCACGCAGCAGAAGGTGCTGTTTTCACTGTCAAAGTCGAAGTTACATATTTAGACACTGATATGACTTCTCGGACTTCAGACTTCAGTTCCTGTTGTCCAGGGGGTCAAAGACTATTGTCCGGGGGGTTAGAAACTCATGTCCAGGGGGGGGTCAGAAACTCATGTCCGGGGGGGTCAGAATCTAATGTCCGGGGATAAAAAAATTCATGTCCGGGGGGAGGGGGTCGGAAAGCAAATGTCTGGGGGGTTAAAGAAGCAGGTGGTCGGAGGGGGGCTGAAACTGAAGCTAATGTACCCAACCAAGGGTAAGTGTTCAAAATAGGGGTGGAGGATATTATGTCCGGGGTATCTGATATTGCTTGCTTTTGTCCGGGGGGGGTAGGTGTCAAAATATCATGTCCGGGGGGTAAGAAGATTTTTTATCTATGGTTCGGTTGTATGAGAGATATATTTTCAAATTCAGTAAGATGAACGATTTTGAGGATTTTTATTTATACTAGCCATAACTTTCATTAAATTACCACCGCATGCAGCAGAACGAACACATAGAGTTAAATTTGCTTTCAAAAGGAATTTTATTAGCCCTACAGTAATTTTTGTTAAGAGTGACCTCTCATCTGAAGACAAAATTCAGTCTTCAAATGCTAACAAATCATTTACAGTTATAGTTTCAAAAGTAAAGCCCATTTTGTTTTGGCGCCTACTTAGAGTGACATTCGTGTCTTGTCTTACACGCTTTTTTATAAAAATACGAGACTGAAGTTTGGCTAAAACCTAAGAACAAAATTATGAACAATCTGAGCCTCAGATTTCAGAAATTACTAAGAAAGTACAGATTTCCATTTTCATTAACCTCGTAAGAACATTTAAGCCTGAAAAACTCTTAAAATTAAGAACATCTCAGCCTGAGCCATGATTTACTGGTTCGTCTATAAAAATCGTATATCTGAAGATACCGCTCTCGTATGTTTTTTTGCTAATGTACACGTTTAGTAACATAACTGTTAGAATACTTTGTGTAGAGTAATTTTTCACCTTCCAAGAGCGCTTAAGAATTACTTTGGTATGAAAAGGGAATTTCCCAAAAAAGAGAATTTCCTTAGGTTCATTAATTCTCTTCTAGGAATGAGAAAAAGACAAACTGAGCTTTCAAAATGGGTAATCACTAATCAGATCAATATAAACTTCAGAAAAGTCTTTTTGACGATGATAAATGATTGCAAAAACAAAAAAAGGCTGCAGGAAAGGCTTCAGACACGTACAGCTATTATTATAAAGATGATATGTTTGTTTCAAGTGGATTTATCATCTTTATGAAGAAACTTTTAAAATTCTTATAGAAAAAATAATAACACGAGTTCTTTCTTTCTTTTTTCTCTTTTCTTAAATTTTTTGAAGCCTTCGGATGTTCTTAACTTTTTGCGTTTTAAGCCTAAAAATGTTCTAAAGATGTTCTTATTTTCACCATTTTGTGAGTATTTTTGTGCAATTTCCTAGACATTGGACATTGGGTATTTTAGAGTCCGCAAAGCCTTAAAATGTTCTTAGCATGTTCTTAATGTTTTTGCCATCGAAGCCTTATGTGCTTAAATAGTTTGTTCTTATAAAAAACGTAAAGAATTATTTTTTCGCTGATTTGAGCCTAAGAATATTCTTAAATGATTCTTAAATTTTCAAGATCAATTTTTTGAATTTTTTCCAACATTTTCATCGATTTTACTTACAACATAATATTTTTATCGTTATTAAGGATTATGTAAAAATTGTGAAGTTCATGTTAGTTGATTGACACTCAGTAAGTACCTTTGAAAAATAGATCCTCTTATAAAATTATTTGAGGCTGAGAGTGATTCTTGACTAATTCTTAAGATTTTGAGCCTCATGATTCCTATAAAAAGAATTTTTATAAAAAATGAACTGTAAAACATGTCTTAGTTTTCTCCCAATGAACGGTAAATCGCCTGTGTAAGAATCACAGCTGACGTCATTATTACAATAACAAATTGAGGTTATATTTCGAAAAAAAAGGGTTGCTTCTTAATGAGTGAAAAAACATTTCTTTATTGTTGTTATTTTTTTTCTTATTTTATTGTTTATTTTATTATTATTTACTATTTTATTTTGCTTATTCCCAATCCTAATTAGAGTTGTCTGTATATTTTCTCAGCTAGAGAAAATATTAATAAAACATCAACCAAAAGACTGATGCAAAAACTTCGGTTATTATTAAAAATTTAATACCAATCGAGAAAACTAAAAAGAAATTCATTTAGACAAAAGAACAATTATGTACACAGATAAAATGTTAAAAGATAATCTAAAAATTATATAATCATACTCATATGTTAGTTATCCACATAAGATTTGAAAAAAAACATATATTCTACCCTGACTTTATATTGTGCAAGACCTACATCGAGAGATTTATATCCATAATTAAGTGGCCAGTTTTTATAACTATGTCTTGTCTTTGTTTCATTTTCTTGTATGTCTCTTATATCCCTATATATCTTTATCTCTGAATCTCTGGATCTGTGGATCTATAGGGCGATATAACCACCCTCTATGTATGTCCTTTATCTCTGAATCTCTGGATCTGTGGATCTATAGGGCGATATAACTATCAATTATCTATGTCCTTTATCTCTAAATCTCTGGATATGTGGATCTACAGGTCGATATTACTATCCTCTATGTATGTCCTTTATCTCTGAATCTCTGGATCTGTGGATCTATAGGGCGATATAACTATCAATTATGTATGTCCTGTATCTCTAAATCTCTGGATCTGTGGATCTATAGGGCGATATATCTATCCTCTATATATATCCTTTATCTCGGAATCTCCGGATCTGTGGATCTATAGGGCGATATAACCATCATCTATGTATATCCTTTATCTCGGAATCTCTGGATCTGTGGATCTATAGGGCGATATTACTATCCTCTATATATGTCCTTATCTCTAAATCTCTGGATCTGTGGATCTATAGGGCGATTTAGCTATCATCTATGTATGTCCTTTATCTCTGAAACTCTGGATCTGTGGATCTTTAGGGCGACATAACCATCCTCTATGTATGTCCTTTATCTCTGAATCTCCGGATCTGTGGATCTATAGGGCGATTCAACCATCATCTATGTATATCCTTTATCTCTGAATCTCTGGATCTGTGGGTCTATAGGGCGATATAACTATCATCTATGTATGACCTTTATCACTGAATCTCTGGATCTGTGGATCTATATGGCGATATAACCATCCTCTATGTATGTCCTTAATTCTAAATCTCTGGACCTGTGGATCTATAGGGCGATGTAACTATCATCTATGTATATTTTATCTCGGAATCTCTGGATCTGTGGATCTATAGGGCGATATTACTATCCTCTATATATGTCCTTATCTCTAAATCTCTGGATCTGTGGATCTATAGGGCGATTTAGCTATCATCTATGTATGTCCTTTATCTCTGAAACTCTGGATCTGTGGATCTTTAGGGCGATATAACCATACTCTATGTATGTCCTTTAATCTCTGAATCTCCGGATCTGTGGATCTATAGGGCGATATAACCATCCTCTATGTATGTCCTTTATCTCTGAATCTCCGGATCTGTGGATCTATAGGGCGATATAACCATCATCTATGTATATCCTTTATCTCTGAATCTCTGGATCTGTGGATCTATAGGGCGATATAACTATTATCTATGTATGTCCTTTATCTCTGAATCTCTGGATCTGTGGATCTATATGGCGATATAACCATCCTCTATGTATGTCCTTAATTCTAAATCTCTGGACCTGTGGATCTATAGGGCGATGTAACTATCATCTATGTATATTTTATCTCTGAATCTCTGGATCTGTGGATCTATAGGGCGATATAACCATCCTCTATATGTCCTTATCTCTAAATCTCTGGATCTCTGGATCTTTAGGGTGATATTACTACCTCTATATATGTCCTTTATTTCTAAATCTCTGGATCTGTGGACCTATGTTTTTTATATCTGTATTTCTGGATCTGTGGATCTATGGGTCGATACAACCATACTTTATGTCTTTACATCTGTATCCTTTGGGTACATATTCAACCCCTTTTTTCAGATAGGGTCTGATAGCGTTTTTTGGAAATATTTCAGTTTAAATGTCTTTTAACTTCGCTATCGATGTCTTTTACTTTAATTGGAGTTAATATCGCGAGTATATATTTTACGCATAATGGAGTACAAAGAAATCTGTCAAAGTCGTTTGAAAAGTTTTTGTTCAGGTCTGTTTAGGTTCAAATTTTCTATTACATTTTAATTCAATTTCGTTGTTAACTACTCAATCAAAATTTTCAACGTCCTTTATTGTACTTTATCATATGTTGTTAGAAATAGGATCACTGCACGAAATGAGGCGTTTACGCAAAAGGTATATCATGGTAGACTTGATGTTTACGCAGCGGAAAGATAGATTCACATTTAAGTGAACTTAAAGATGATGCTTATGCACGTTATAATATTATATTCAAATTATAAAGCGAGTTTACGCATTAACATTAATGACGTGGAGACGATATCTCCACATTTCGTGTCCTCATAGTTTGGAGGGAAGATTTGTGCGAGATTTTTAAATGCATCACTTTTCTAAATTCTGCAACGATTTCAACAAAAAATGTTCACTCTCAAAAGTCCCCCCACTCTTTAAAGTATAATCCATACGAAGATATAATTCGGCCTGAAATTATATCTTTTTCAGGCTTTAGTGAAGACGACTTTACTCCGGGTGTATATTATTATATAGGTGCAAATTGAAAGTTCTAATGCGGCTGATAAAGATTTCGCAGGTCACATTTTACGCAAAACAAACATCTTTTAGTTTTTGAAATTAATCCTATCTTGACAAAAAGAGTAAACGAAAGATGTAAGAAAGTTCCAATTCCCATCATGAAATTTGGCTGTAATATTTTTTGATAAGGCCTACAAAGCGATTAGCTGAAATTTAGCATAATTTTCCTATTTTTGGCCAAAATTTTACGGATTTTCAGAATTTCCACAAAATCAGCATGCTTCAAGCATTTTTCATCCTTGAAAGTCTCCGGATCTAAAAAGCCAAAATCATTTTTTAAAAAATCATAAACGGGTGGTCCTAAAAAGTTCCAGGGAACAACCAACAAAACAAATTAACCCAATTATTAGGCACTCGAGAGTAACGATAACTAGTCATAGCTTCCACTAAATGCCTCCACATAAAGATCATGTCATGCACTTATAAGGCTTTAATGCCTTAAAGATTAAACATTAAAAAATAATCAAGAATAATTGATTGATTTAATTCTTAATTATTGATTGATTGATTGATTGGTTGGTTGATTGATTGAGGCGTTTGCTTGAAAAAAAAATATATATTTCATTATAAAAAAATACATACTTGAAGAATTCATGCAGCTTGTTTACTTAATAAAATTTAATGAAAAGCTGGAAAAGCCTCTCAAAAATATATTTAAAAAGTTATGGTATCATTATCTGGTCTAACTTGCGAACTTTTCTGGTCGCTAAAATTTCTGACATTAAGGTAATAAGGTAAAAATAATAATAATAATACGTTATCAATATTATCAATACCCATGGACAAAACATCCTGATTTCTCCCCCATGGACAAACAAGGACCCTTCTCCAACCCCTGGACAAATGACACGACCGACCCATGGACATTCTCTCCAACAGTCAGGTCTCCCCCATGGACAACATGTCCTCTGCAACATGTCCTCGGGTCTAAGGTCTCCAGAGGTCTCCCCATGGACAACCATGTCCTCATGTTCTCCCCATGGACATATCACCCAACACCCCTAGGACAAATTAGTCTAATTCAACCCATGGACAGCAAAAAATATACCCTTGGACAAATGGTATTTACCCCCTGGACAAATGATATCTACCCCTTGGACAATTGTTTTCTGTCCCATGGACAAAGCGAGTCATGAACCCCCTGGACATTATATCCTCCACCCCCCATGTACGGACTTTTTCTGGAAGAGCCCAATGTGACAAAAAATTACCCCTTAAATATTTAGCCTTAATTGTTATCATGTCCTTTGTCAAATACCAACAACAAGTTTATTACAAATCTTTACAAGTTTTTCTTGACTGATATCTATTTTTCCCAGAGCCCTCAGGGGGGGGGGGCACTTGACTCATACAAGCAGCCCAAAATTAGGCCTTTCAAATAGCAACCCTTACAGTGCAGAGAAAATTTAACAAATTTGAGTAGGCAAAAAATCGATCCTTTAAGGTGCATTTTCATTACCATGTTCAGGCAAAATGCTGTTAGATTTTCCAAATTTTACACCCTTAGAGAACAATTGTTCTCATCTTTGCTCATATCGACCCTTACAGTGAACTTTGGAAAGCTTTGGGGGCCGCTGATACAGTAGCTCATTTACCTTGAGTGCACCCCACCCGGCCAGAGCCGCTTGCATCACTTTTTGATTTTACTGATGGACGTAATACAATCATTCTGGGAAATACTGCTGCAAATTTTCTTTGATCTTTTTTTATTCACGAGAAAATAATCTATGCAATGTAAACAAAGCCACAAAGGGCGAGCTAGAAGCTTATGGAGTGTGTACGAGCATTAAATTACTTACAAAAATCAACCAAATCAAACTTTTTGTGTTTCAATTTTTTAACGATTGGGATTCTAGGGCATTTCTGTTGAGGGATGTTAACATGTATTTTCTTTTCACAAATTGGTTTGGGTATAAAACACACACAGAAAATGTTAAGTTTTCCTGGTAAATTTGAAATTTTCTGTGTGTGTTTTAGAATTCGAATTAAAAAAAACGACAATGAAAACACTCAAATTGTTGGATAAAAACACTTTTTTTCAAGATATTTACGAATAAATTGACACGAAATACTTTATTCATATTTGATTGGCGCTTTAAATCAATTATGTCACCATTACATGAATTGAAATCATATCAGAAACATCAGTCTAAAAATCTGCCTACAAGAAAGTGTTGATCTTAAACAAGACAATTGTTAGTATGTGAAGAAGTGGAAGCCTGGAAGCCAAACTCTCTTACCTTCTCTCTTATTGAGAGAATCGATTGAATTGGACTGATTCAATTTTGAGGTATATATTTGTGAACCTTCTGATCCAAATGACCCATCATTACAAAAAGGTTCAACTTTAGATCCCAAGAAAATTCATTTTCGAGAGAAAAACCTTTTTGTTGTGGTACTTTTATTCTAATTGTACATGTTTTTTTTTTTATAAGCAAGTGTCTGTCCCTATATCAGGCTCGCATTATGCTTAGCATTCTATTGTTCTTAAACAATAGAGCCATTGTCCTGCCATTGTTTAGGCACCAAAAACTGAGCCTGCATATGCTTATAAACGTTATGCTTATAAAAGAAAAAACATGTAACGATTTGATCTTATAAAAATGAACCTGAAAATTAAATTCTGATTTTAATTTAAAATATTGTGAATAGACCTAATCGGAGTTTTTTATTTTTCTAAAAAAGCGATGCATTGTGGGATTGTTTTGGGAGTATTACAATAGAAATCTCTTGGGAATTGCTTGAGGGAATTCTATTGTAATACTCCCGAAACAATCCCACAATGCATTGTTTTAGAAAAATCAAAAACTCTGTTAAGATCATTCTATTGTGATATTTTTACCAGTTTGAAATTGTGAATGATTGTAAGGACCCAGTAAAAAATAATCGCCACCAAGTTCTTCAGCTGTAACTCCAGCTTTTGTTCGAATGACTGTGTAAATACCTCCAACTAAAAGAAATAAAACAATGTTACCATTAAATTATTGAAACAGTTTCCTGAAAGACTAACCCCTGAATTAAGATCAAACAACTAATCTTTTCACCATGACCACAAATGGCAATTTAAGTAGTAAATGAAATTATTTTGTTCTAGACTGTCCAAGACTGTCAGATAATTCAATACCCACTTTAATGAAGTTCCTTTACAGTATATAATTTCTTTAACTCAAAAATAATATCACTAAATATATATTGAATTTTTATAAATTTGTTGCTTCCAAAGTCAGGTAGAGAATTCAAATGGTGTTTTTAAAAAGTTTTCGGACCAAATTTTAACAGAATTTCAAGGTTTTTGGCTGTCTTTGTAAGGTTTATCATACTAATCAAGGCACATGAGAAACTTTTGAAGTTTCAAGTGAAAACAAGATTCATGTCCAACTTTGTGTACCCAGAAAGGGTTTGTTTGATTTTACCTTTGTTCACAACTTCCCAAGCTACCTCAAAAACAAATCCAAAATCAGATGATCCAGGTTCATGTGACTGTGCCATATTCTTTAACTAACAAAACTAAAATAATATCAAGAACAAATAATTTTTTCAAACCCCCTTAGCACCAATGTATATGCCTTTCTAATTTGTGTGGACATTATGGTTTCTGACACAAATACAAACAGGAGAGTTAACAGTTTGCGTTGACATTCTGTTTTGGTAGTCCCGAAGATTTTTACTACTAAATGACACCACAATGTCAAATTTTGATCCTGTATAAATAAGCTAAAAACCATCCAGTGTGTAAAATAAAACACTCTTTTGGAGCTTTCAAAGCGCATGGTAGGTAAGATATAAGGCATAAAGGCATTGATCTACACACTTGGTTTTAGTTCTAAAGTTTCATGAAATGGCCTAGTTGAAATCAAAAAGACATTAAAGATTTCACAAGAACATAAGTGAAATCCCTTGTAACTGCAGATTATGCCATTTCTGAGATTTATTAGGGGTTGTTGTTTATTAGATTTCGCTATGCAGTGGAATCTCAATGGAATATAAAAATTACAGTAATACTCTAATGATATTCGATTGCACTCAGTCAGTACAAACAGGATGAGTTATTTTCTTTCCTGTCCTAGCAACAGCTGTGTTGTTTAAGACAAATCAATTAGATATATCATTGTCATGAATAATGTGGATGAAAATAAGAATACTATTTTGAGTATGGTGGTAGGGTAGATCGTCAACTACCATTTTTAGCATGATGTCAAAAAATTCAAAGTGTAATGTTTTTTTGTGAAAATTTAATTTATTGTAAGACATTTTGCCCAATTTTTTACCTCCTAGGTCAAAAATCCAGCATTCTCCAGGGGGGTCTTTGATTCGCACTAAAGCGAAAAATGAGTAAAATGGCATTTTTTGCCCATTTTAAGACTATGAAAGCCCAGTAAAGGGTCAAAATGGTTTCTGAATGGTGTCTTGTACTAATATTCAACATAAAAAGACAAAATAACCCCAGTGAGATCGCTCAATGTTTCAATTTCAAGCTAAAAAGGCTGATTTTCTCCGATTCTGGGTAGCAAAATACATGAAAGCAGCATTTTTGAGGACCCGCGACTTTTAAACTTTTTAAGGTACACACTTGAAATTTTCAGTAAATTAAACACTTCAGAGAAAGCTCCAGGAAAATTCCTATAAATCCATAATGGCGCCCTAGAAATTGAGTTTTGATGCTAAATGCCAATATTTCAAGCTAAAACTTGGTTTTCTCAGGCTAAAATCTCAAAAATGGTTTCAAATGGTGTCCTGAAATTTTTTGGTGTTGAAAGTATTCTGAAAATACTCAGGGAGAAACAAAATGGTTTGGGTCAGAAATTTGCCCAAGTCTGCCATTATGGTATTGCATTTCCCACTAAAACGCGATATTTAGAGTTAAAGTCTGATTTTCTCAGGCTAAAATCTCAAAAATGGTTTCAAATAGGGTCCTGAAATTTTTTGGTCTTGAAAGTTTTCTGGATATACTCTGGGAGAACCAAAATGGTTTGGGTTTGAAATTTGCCTAAGTCTGCCAATATGGTATTGCTTTTCCTACTAAAACGTGATATTTAGAGTTAAAGTCTAATTTTCTCAGGCTTAAATCTCAAAAATGGTTTCAAATAGGGTCCTGAAATCTTTTGGTGTTGAAAGTATTCTTGGAAAAATCAAGGAAAATCACAGTGGTTCACAATGGACATATATATGCCAAAGTCTTCCATTATGAATTTTATTTCTTTAGGAAGAATACTCAAGCTTACTCAAAACATTGTGTTTTAGAATGAAATACAATTCCATAATGGCAGACTTTGGCAAATTTCTGACCCAAACCATTTTGGTTTTCCCAGAGTATTTCCAGAATACTTTCAAAACCAAATAATTTCAGGACACCATTTGAAACCATTTTTGAGATTTTAGCCTGAGAAAATTAAACTTTAAACTCTAAATATCGCGTTTTAGTTGGAAATGCAATGCCATAATGGCAGACTAGGGCAAATTTCTGACCCAAACCATTTAGATTCTCCCAGAGTATTTTCAGAATACTTTCAACACCAAAAAATTTCAGGACACCATTTAAAACCATTTTTGAGATTTTAGCCTGAGAAAATTAGACTTTAACTCTAAATATCGCGTTTTAGTGGGAAATGCAATACTATAATGGCAGACTTGGGCAAATTTCTGACCCAAACCATTTTGATTCTCCCATGAGTATTTTCAGAATACTTCCAAGATCAAAAGATTTCAGGACATCATTTGAAATCATTTTAGAGATTTTAGCCCAAGAAAACCAAGTTTTAGCTTGAAATATTGGCATTTAGCATGAAAACTCAATTTCTAGGGCGCCATTATGGATTTATAGGAAATTTTTGAAAACTCAAGTTTGATTTTTCCTGGAGCTTTCTCTGAAGTGTTTCATTGCTGAAAATTTCAAGTGTGTACCTTAAAAATTTTAAAAGTTGTGGGTCCTCAAAAATGCTGCTTTCATGCATTTTGCTACCCAGAATCGGAGAAAATCAGCCTTTTTAGCCTGAAATTGAAACATTGAGCGATCTCGCTGGGGTTATTTTGTCTTTTTGTGTTGAATATTAGTACAAGACACTATTTAGAAACCATTTTGACCCTTTCCTGGCCTTTTATAGTCTTAAAATGGGCAAAAAATGCCATTTTTACTCATTTTTTGTTTCAGTGCGAATCAAAGACCCCCCTAGGGAATGCTGGATTTTTGACCTAGGAGGTAAAAAATTGCGCAAAATGTCTTACAATAGATTAAATTTTCACAAAAAAATATTACACTTTGAATTTTTTTACTTTGCCATTTGACGATCTACCCTAATGGTGGGACTGTTTGAAAGTTTTTCAAAATGAATTTATTTACATGACGGTATGGGTATTTTGCTTAACTTAAAGTGAGCATTTAAGTAAAATTACCAGTCTGTAAAATATCAACCACGCAAGTGACCAAACTGAAATTTTGCACACTACCTTTAATTGTCAATATACCATTGGTTTAAAATTTCAGGTCATAGCGTCAGCCTGGGTTTAGCTTTAGGTCCCAGGCAAAAATTAGGTTTCCCCTGAGTTTTAAAGTCTCCCCAAAGATTCATGAAACTACTACTGTCAGTTTCACGCTAAACGATTTTTAAAAGTTTGTTCCACAAAAAAGGGTCATTCAATATAAATTGTGTTGCAGTTTGAAGGTTAAGATAAAATATTTTGCTCATTTTATATTAAATTAGTGTGCTGCAGACAAAAGTTTTTCAGCTTCATGAGCTATAATTGGAGTAAATTGAAACAGCTAGTTCGAAATACAGTTCACAGGTCAACAGGTTACAGCTCAACAGGTTACAGACACAGGTCATACAAACTACATGCCAGAAAACTGTAACGTACTTGTAATGGCCAAAAAAAATTGGTCTTGTTTCCAGAAATCAACTGGGTGAAATATTTTTTTTACCTAGCATTTGAGGAAAAATATTTTTTTCAAAAGAGAGGTAACATTAATTCATTCTTTCTTTTTTGTTATCCTTGGTTGCTTGTTTTTTTAATATGCTTTTGTTTATTTCATGAGAGTTTATTCAGATATTTTATAAATGAGAAAGTAAACTCAGAAAAGCTATTTCATTTAATAAGTAGCGAAAGAAGAGCAAAAATTAAACATTTTACTATATTTTGACCTTTTATCTCACTTATGTTACAAGTCTCACGTAATGGATGTTTCTTTTCATTTCACTCACCAATCAGCATAATTCCTTTATAAAGATTAAGTTATGTCAATTATGAAAAAAAAAACTTTGCTAAGATTGAACATGAGAATTATATCATTTTTTAACAGTAATCAGCATAAAACCTTCGTGTGTGATAAATCACACACCTCAGTGATTTAAGGTCTACATTACTTTGTATTTTTCTCCTAGAACAGATATATTAAAGTGTAAGAAAAATCTAAAAATGTAAAAAAAAATTTTGAGGCCGGCCGGGTGAGTTTTATTTTCGTCACACGCATTTCCGGAAACAAGACTACTTTTTAAATTGGCGTATAACTCATAACACGTTCCTTAAAATATAATATGCAATGGAAATATTGTATACAAAATATCTTATTTAGAGGATTTTAAAAGACAAATCATCAACAATAAAAAATTGATAAAGTGGTGACACTTAAATTATGAAAATAAAGACGCCATCACAAAATATGAGATGTGTACAAAATTTACAACAAAAAAAATTGTCATGCTCAATGCGGAATATATATAAATTAAGTGCTCCGAGAGAGCTGTTTTAGAGATACAAAGATAGTGACGTCATTTCTATCAGAAAAACAATGAGGGGGATAAAAATATTCAAATATTTATAAAATAAAATCCTTTTGGCGCTATTTTCATTAATTCTTTTATTATACCCAATGATGTAGGAAAGCGATTGTGTAATAGCTATTTCAGTCTCAAGGGGCTATGTTTAAAGTCGAGACTAATATTTTTTTATTGAACAAGTGTACTTTGTATATAACATATGTAACATACAAACAACATTCAAAAGACAATTCTTATTAAATGTGTGAAACAGTTAGGGAAACCATCCAGGATCCTGCCATTCTATAAGCCAGTAAAAACTAAATGACACTTGTAAACTTAAGTTTCTTACCATTTTCCATTGAAAACAACTAAAAATATTGATACTTCCCAAAGCCGGAGACCAAAACAAATCATCTTCCAAGATTGTGGCGCCCTTTTGGATCTATTGTTAAGGCCATATAAAATGGTGGAAAGAGTTGCAAAAAGACAAAGGCGCCCGCTACTTCGAGGGTGGTAACGCCAAAACGCCCAATATGATCTTCCAACAGAAGGCGAGTTAGTTGCCCCAGAGTTACATCATACACTCCACCACAGGGCACAATAAAGCGTGTTTCAATGAATATCATTAATCATAAGAACATCTTATGTGCTTACCTCCAGTAAACTTCATTGAAAATAAAGAAGGTAAGAAGATAAAAAATGCGCTGGATAATTTTCATTGTAACAGTTTGGTCAATCATCTCTGAAAGTTTGAAAAAGTTTTTCCGACGCAAAAAAAATTTCAGCCAATTGAAAGCACAGTGTGCTTATACTTACTATGTTTGCTACACCGTCTAGGCTAAAAAAAGTGTGAAAAGGTACACAAACGTCACTTTTTAATGAGTGATGTTATGATTTTTTTGATTGTGGCCGCATACAGGAACATATAATACATAATACAACTATTACAGCTCCTTGTTATACACGACACAGAATGCAAAAGCACATGGTAAGCACATGCAGTCCGCTTTTATTTGTTTCAATCTGTGATCTTAAGGTGTAGACCATTTCTCATCTTCAATATTGCCGTTCACATGACGAAAGGTTAAATCTCTAAATTAGTACCTTACAAAATTTTACTGTGGTGATCATCTTTGACATTGAGATTGCCCTTTTTTCATGTAGAGGAAAAGTCAATGTTTTTATATGACAAAAAGGCCAATCTCCAAGGCAGAACAGAATTGCAAGATTTCCAATTTTCCAAGACACGTATTTTGAGATTGAACCTTTAGTCATGTGGACAACAAATTCTTTGTAGAAAAGCAGAAATTTGATGTGAGAGTCAGATTTTCAACAAAGTGCCATAAGAAATCATTAAATAAAAGAAGAACTGGAAATCTTAAATACTATATATATTTCCATTTTGAAGAATTGGTGCAAAAAAGTGAAACATGGAAAAGTTTGATTTTGATTTGGAAAATTTTCTATGTTTGTTTTTTTGCATAAACCCCTGTAACTATGGGTGAATACCCTGTCGCTTAGATGTTGGCTTGAAATCGAAAATGAAACCACTGAAATGAAAATAAAATTGGCTCCACACTACAAATCCCGTTTTAGTCTATTGATGTGGATAGATTTTTACCTTTAAAAAATTTTTAAATAATAATAAAATATCTTCAGTATGATATTTTTGACAATAAAATGTGTTTTTCAAACATTTTAATTTATATTCTACAATAATTAAAGTTGACTAGTCAATGACCTGTGATCTGTTGACCTGTGACCTGTCTACCTATGACCTGTGTTTCAAACTAGCTGAAATTGAATCCAAACTTATTAAGATGAATGTTCAGCCCCCACATAATGATGAGTTTTCAGCTCCCCCCAAGTACATCCAACATCAGCCCTCTCCCCAAATATTTGAAACATCTTTAGCCCTCACCTTTTTTGAGCTTTTTGAAGAGTGTAACCATGACCCTGGACACCAACGTACTGTGAAGTCGGGGTAACTTGCATCAGTGGACCAACAAGCAGCTGCGCTCGCAGCTCTACTCTATGCATGTTAGCTTCTACTGTACTGATGGAAGTTACCCAATCTAACCATCATCTTTTCCTGCAAATAAAGCCAGCTAATAAAAGTTTCCCTGTCAGTTCAGGCACATCCTGGCAAATGAACAGGGTATTTTTCACTTGCGACCATTGGCATATGAACGGGGTCGAAAACGAAAGTGACGTAATAGCGCCGAATACCCAGTTTAATTGAACCGTGTTGGAAATATTTTGCTTCATTTCAAAGAACTGCATAGATGAAATCTTTCTTCCATGGGTCAATTTTGTCTTTGAAGATTGAAGAAACTTTTAATGAAAAAATAAAGTTCCCAGTTTTCTTCCTTTTTCCTCTTTTTCAGTTTGAAGTTCATTTTTATTCATTTTCACGCTTTTAGCCTGAGACGTCCTATCTCATTTACACTGGGTGACGAATACCCCATGCAAATGCTCACCCCGTTCATTTGCCAGGATGTGCCTGACTGCCTGTTTATTGTGTCTTTTTTAAAGTTTAAATAAAGCATAAAATATGGAACTTGCATCATTCAGACATCAAGAAGTTATTTTCTACCCATATCCCTCCTTCAACAACATCAACAACCAAGAACAATGCATTAAAAGCATGTTCTTTCGTGCTGTTGTTAGGCTCCTTTCGTTCATGCTTGCACAAAACCACTAAACCTGATTCTCCTGACCTGGAGCAAATTAACCTGATAACAGAGATGTTCATAATTTTCTTACGCGCACGGTAAACGGTTATCTGGCACTTATCTTCTTATCTGATATTCCGATGGCGTATTGGCGGCCGCCCACGCTAAAGCTCTGAAGGAGACCTATAGTAGTCATCGTTTGATGTACCGCATCACAGTCGTGTCTAGCTGTCCTTACACTTTTTGCTTGACTATCGGTTGCACCCGACTGAATTTAGCATGAAAATCTCTGCTGCCTGAGAAACCTTACAGAAAAAAAGAAAAATGGTAACCCAAAGGTTCCAGATGTTAAAATTTTCCCGACCTTCAGAGCTTTAGCGTGTCGGAAGAAAATTTCTACATCGAGTACCAGATAAGGTAAACGGTAAACCTTTAAAGGCGCTTGAAAGTTATATGTCTCAGGTTAGAGCAAATGGGTCGTGACTTCTTCGTAATAGCGAAAGACACATATGGACTTATCTCGTTCTTATCAGTCTCTAGTTCGTAGTTTTCTTACTTTCTGGGACTACTTTGTGAATTATTTTCTATGTTTCTCAACTGTCTATTTTCCAAAGGACCGCCAACGGTGGGATTCGAACCCACTAAAAATGCAAAGTTCCAATGAACCCTAACTGATAATAGGGGTAGGGGGTAGAGTAACTTTTTTTTGGGGGGGGGTATCTTCAGATCTTCTTCGCCTGGTGTTTTTTCTGTTCCATATAATGATAGAAGACATTTAAAAAAAAAAAATTTTAATTTTATGCATTTTCGACGAATTCCAGCCCAAAAAACTGCCGGGGGGGGCAGCTTTTTTGAGGTTTATTCTTCATATCTCTTCCAAAACTTGCTCAAATTCAAGATGTAGTGTTTTTTTATGAAAATTTAACCTATTGTGATGCAAATTGGCCGAACCCCCCTGGGGGTACTGATTCGCACTACAGGCAAAAATTGGAAAAAATGGCATTTTCTGGCCTTTTCAAACCTGTAAATATGTCAAAACTATTGCAAATCTTATTTTTTTCACTTGCTGTACTGAATTTTATGAAGAAACAACAAAATAATCATATTGGATTGAAAATTGTGCCCGTTGGAGCCCTAAACGAGCTGTTTTAAGCCGATTTTGGGTAGCAAAATGCTTTTTAAGGCCAATTTTGCAAGTTCATAAACTTTAAACTAATTGATTCACACGTCTGAAATTTTCAGAGATGGAAGTCCTCAGTAAAGTCTTTAAGCGAAATGAATTTCAAGATTTTCATTTTTTTCAAAAAATCATAATGGCGTCTTCAAAAATCGCTTTTTAGCAAAAAAAATCAGATTTATCAAAATATAGCATTTTTTAAGGCAAGCTTCTACAAACTGAGTTTAAATGCTGATTGAAATTTTTTTTGCAGTGATAGTACTCTGGAGATACTCCAGGGAAATCAAAATCATTTGGGTCTGGGATGCGTCTATGTCCCCCATTATGGAAATAAAATCTCTGCTAAGAGCCATTTTTCAGGCAAAATCCAAATTTGGACTGAAAAAATCTCTAAAATGACAATAGACATGGGCCCGAATTTTCTTGCAGTGATAGTATTCTGGAAATACTGCAGGAAAATCATCTGGGCTTTGGATTTTTGATTGAAATATTGGTCAAAATGTCAAAAAAGTGGATTTTTGTCAATATTTTGACCTTTTGGCTTAAAATCTCGCTGGAAAGACTCACTTTTGAATTTTTTTTTTGCTTGACCATGAAGCAAAATCCAATTCCTACGAGTACAACCCTTTGAAGTAGGTCTAAAGCGGCCAAAAATGACCACAAACAGAAAAAATGACCAACTTCACAGTGCTGTAACTTTTTATCTAGGATAGGAAAGATACGAAAAATGTGAACATAGATTTGAAATCAGCAAAGTTTAATTTTTCTAAATGGCTTGATGTATTAATTTTTAAAACAGTAGAAAAAAACCTTCAGCAGTTTCTCATAGTGGCTGCTTAATAGTCGGTAGTATATTGAGGTCACCGATTCAGACTAGAAATAGGTTTGTGACTAAACTGACCGCGAGTCGCATCTTCATTTCAATTCTTGAAAATGAATTTTGTTCAGCTCCACTGAGACCTAATATAAATATATGTAGCTCGTTCTAACTAATCAAAAGAAGTTTCTGCTCCTGAATCAAAAAAGAAAGGCGTTCTAGAACTAGGTTTAAAGGTAATTAGGTAATATTTTTATGTAATTTGCCCACTTTTTAGGTTATAATTCAATTGTATAAAATTTGTTGAATTCAACAAAACAATGGGCTTTTCCAGAAAAAAACCGTGCACCCCCTGTTGAGGATGTCCAACCTTTTGTGACCTACCCCCTTGGAATTCGAGGCAATTTTAGGGATCATACCCCTCTGGAATTCCGAATTTTTACTAATTTACAATCATTACTCCCTAGGAATTCCACTTATTTTTGACGGATTTTCGTCTACCCTTATGGAATTAAATTTCAAACCTTACCCCCTTGGAATGGAAATGGACCTCCTCAACAGGGGGTGCACGATTTTTTTCTGGAAAAGCCCATTATACGAATTGCAATAAGTTCGAAACAGGTAACGAACTATAAATTGTGATATAGCAAACATAGCTCATTCGTCGGAGAACAAAAGTGAGCGAGTGCTTCTTTCAAATGTTGAAATGAAATAGTTATGAACGAAATCTTGCTATCTTTAATAGAATTTTCATAAAAGTCAGTGCGAAGAATTCTCATTGCGATTACGATCACAGCTTGTATTTCGAAGGAAGCCCCTCACGGGATGGAACAGGTGGAAAATTTGATGGGAATATCTTGCGTTTATTTTACTACTAACTAAACAAAATTTCAAGAAAATTTTGAGCTAACCCAGTTGCTTCATGAAAATCTTAGGGTTGCCTTTTTTCTCTCTTCTGTTTCTCGAGCGTACAGGTGAATATTTCTTTGCGTGTGGGTACATTGTGTAATTATTAAAAAAAGGTTGGATATCACAATAATAAGAATGAAATTAACAAAAAAGTAAAACAGAGAGCCATTTTTAATATATCAAAATAATTAAAATTACTATAAAGCCCACTGTGAAAATAAGAGGGTATAAAAATCCTCCAAGAGAAAAAATCTCCACTTCAACAAACCACGAAATACTTTCAAGCAGTTTTGAATGAATAAAATGGCATCTACTTTCACGATTACTACTTTATCATCAATTTTGTTTGTCGTTCTGTTGCTTCTTTCCAGCATTGAAGCGATGCGCTCTGGATGT
Organism: Clytia hemisphaerica; assembly: GCF_902728285.1. NCBI lineage: Eukaryota > Metazoa > Cnidaria > Hydrozoa > Leptothecata > Clytiidae > Clytia > Clytia hemisphaerica. The sequence continues at coordinate 371,694 of NW_027103342.1, forward strand.
CCTTCATCATGCCCTTCAGCAACATGCAGTAAGTATTCGGTGAAATAGAACACTCGTGTTTTACATATCTGCGCAGAAATTAATTACATATTTGTGCAGAAATTACTGTAGATTATTCTGGATCATTTCGTTTCGTATTGTCATTATTTCATATCAACTGATGATTGTGAAGAGCATGAAACTTTAAGTATTGATAAAGAAATACTCTGTTTCTCATTAATGCGCAAAATAATTACATATCCGCGCGTAACAACACTCTTTGAAGATCTTCATCCCCACCTGCTCCTAACTTTGACAATGTGTAACTCCTCTTTAAATGCTCATTTTGAACTCGAACAATACGTGCATTAAGAATAAAGGTATCCATGGGAAAATAATGGTACAAGATCTTGTACCGATGGAACTGAACGAAAGTGATTAACAAGGGTGTAATAAAATAATTAGTTTTATAGTTTCATGATTCCACTCGAAGTCAGATTTAAGTGACTTACCTTTAGATGAAAAGCAATATTGGTTTACACCCCATGCAAGTTGGAAAAGGCAAACCTATCTTTGCCATTCTAAAGATAAACATTTTCACTTTATTCAGATATTGTTGCGCAATGAAAAGATTGTAATTGGAGTGGCTCCTTAGGACTGAATCAAAATCTAACAAAAGTTTGATTTCTCACGCATTTTTGATATTTGAAAAAAAAATTTCCGCTTTCCGATATCGGAAAATCGGAAAAATCGGGCTAAGATTTCGGATTTTGCTTCGAAATTTTTATCTCACGCAAAATGAACATCTCAAGTTGGCAGGTCTGAGTGAGACCCACTGGCACCTACCCTGAGTATCAGAGGTTGAGTTTTCAAAGAATATAATCAACCTCTCAAGACCAATAATATAAATTTTATCGCACATGCGTCAATCTAATCACTATAGAAAGAATCAAAGATGAAGAGCTGACTCTTTTTAAAAAGCGTTGATGACATTCTTAAGTTGTGTTTTCAACGACGGGAATAAAAATATCGACTGTCCAAGATCTTTGATGGTCGTCATGGTTACTTTTCTTTGCGTTGCTTGTGCGCTGAATAGAATCTCGATTGGTCGGCACAGGTCAATATATGATTTTGGTCTGTGCTTTTCACCGAGGGGTAAATTACTCGAAAAAAATCTCGTACACTTCTTAGAAAAATCACAAAAAAATCATGCAAAAAATCAAAAATCACAAACAAATCACAAAAAAATCAAAAAATCACAAAAAAATCACAAAAAAATCAAAAAATCAAAAAGAAATCACAAAAAAACAAAAAAACAAAATAAAACAAAATCACAAAAAAAAAAAAAATCACAAAAAAATCAAGAGAATAAATAAAATATCACAAAAATCAAAAAATCACAGAAAAAATCAAAAATCACAGAAAAATCAAAGAATCACAGAAAAAAACAAAAAAAATCAACAAAAAATCAAAAAAATCACAAAAAAATCACAAAAAAAAAATCACAAAAAAAATCACAAAAAATCACAAAAAAATCACAAAAAATCACAAAAAAATCACAAAAAAATCACAGAAAAAAATCAAAAAATCACAGAAAAAAATCAAAAAATCAAAAAGAAATCACAAAAAAATCAAAAAATCACAGAAAAAATCAAAAAATCACAGAAAAAATCAAAAAATCACAAAAAAATCAAAAATCATTTCGTACGCTTTTTTCGAAGTGATTTACCCCTCGCTTTTCACGGTAACTGGCACCCCTTCCCACTGGAAAAATTGGCCAAAATATCGTCCCCAGTGGAAAATCATCCTCTAATTTTTATCCTCACTGAAAATAATCAAATAAACCAATCCCCACTGCAAAACATTATGCTATTTTTCCCATCCTCACTGAAATTTCTGACTTGAAAACAAAAGAATTGAAATCATTAGCCATAAAAAATATGGGAATATTAATCCCTATCGAATTTCAGTCAGTTATTTTTATCCCCACTGGCTGAAAAAATTCTACCGGGTCTGTGAGAAGGGGGTGTTGTCTGAGAACATCGATGCTGGGAAGGATGATAGGTTTCTAAGATGCCAAGGGAAATACTAATTTTCACTTTTCTTTAGACGATTATGAAGACAGCTGTGGGTGCATGCGATGTTATCAAGGTATCAACCACTCATGCAATGATTACGGCATGGCTAGATGCAATCCTGACATCTCAAAATGTACCTTTAAAGAAGGCCCAAGAACGCCCCTCAATAAACATTGTACACCCCGTAAGTTTTACAATACTTCACACAATACGTTTGGAAATGATTATCATAACTTGAAGTAAAGAATAGGATATTCTGTGCTGCATACATACAATATAAAACCAATTAAATAACTAATAACCCTAAAACCTTCAAGTTCGTTAAATGTAAATCAAGATTGGGTATCTGCTTGCTCTATGACGTCACAATAACCAACATGGAGTCTTTGATAGCAAAACTAAATTGTACAGCCTATATTTATTTGAAATTGTTTTCGGTCAAGAGAGAACTTAACCTTAATCTCATTTCATTTCAGTACCAAGATTGATCATTGACGAAGCATCACCGACTGAAAGTTTTACCCAAAGAGTTAAAAATTTCTTCAGTGGATGGTTTTAAAGGCAGTAATTTTGTAATCATATATTTTATAAATTTGACTTTCAAACTGATAGATTCGTGGTGCAGTTACTAATGAAAGGGGCAGTTGATTCCGGAATGGGAAATTCTTCCTGAATGTCCTTCTAGAATGTCGAAGCATAGAGGTATAAAGAAAGACAGAAGATGAATTTGTCGGTAATTGGTCGTTAAAGTCTTTTGATTTCTTTTATGTAATAAATCAAAAGAAATTCTAGGCTCGCCCGATGAAATACGACTTTTTAGTAGAACTCAAGTTTGCTCTGAACATTCTTATTATCAGCATATAAGATTTCCAGCCTTCTAATATACGAGAATAAAATAAAATTTAGCTCCACGAAATAAGTTTGCGTTCAATTTTGTCATCCATTAAATTTTGTTTTGAAAAGATATTTTCTCAAGCCAGAAAACATTTTCTCAAGCCAGAAAATGAAAAGTTCTTTATAAGCACACACAATTTCAGACCCAATTTGTAGACAAAAAGTCGCTGGAGAATTTTGGAGGAAAGTATTAAGCAATAGAGTTCACCTTGAAGAAAATGTTGATAGAAAAATCTTGTCATTTGATGAAGGATTGCAAAGTTTACAGGCCCTTTTTTAATCCAAATATTTTCTTACACCAATGTCAGAAACAATGAATCTCGTCCCATCTTATTTCCAACACTTAAGTTAGCCAATAAGATTTTACCTATCAACAAAAGAGCTCATTAAAAATGCACGATATATGAAATTATGAGCATGCATACCTCGTAATATTTTTAATCGTAGGGCAAGCATGGTTACAATAGCATACTTCTCCTGTTTCTTTATACCTCCATGGTCGAAGTAAAGGTTAGAGGATCGGTTACGTATCAAAAGTTATAAATGTTCTTGTTGTACGAAAAATTCGAATGAAAGATTTGGCAAAATCAAACTTACATCCAAGTCTTTTTTGGCTAAAGATATCCAATTTATTTTCAAGATGTATTTTTTTCCTAGTTAATAAGGTCTTCAAAATTGAAATACACCACTTTTGTCAAGATATGTCAAAAATCGTTGCAGGCCTCGGTTTTCAAATGGAATAATTACTTCAAACATCATTTACATAATATGTATACCTAAAGTCTGTAGCGGAGAGAAAAAAGGCTATAGCTTTTGATAGACTTCGAAGTAAAAATTTGAGCCAAAATTTACCTGTTCTTATAAAAAAGTGCGCATATGATTCAATTCGATTTCTATCAAAGTTATAGCCTCTTTTGCTCCGCTGAAGATTATATCTACGACAGACTTTACAAATCAGAGTGTGTTTGGCTACCTTGGACAAAAAATGATTATTTTAAACATTTACTCTAACGAGTCTTTTCCTTTTATTTTTTGAAGTCGTTTCTTTGTCCATTTGCTGATGAATAAGGGGGTATTCAAAAAGTTGCCTGCGGGAGGGTAAAAGGCAGGTGGCCAGTAAAAATGCCAGAGCCAGTCAGTAAGATTGCTTGTTTGATGGGTTTCATTCTAAACGAAAGAACTTTTTGATTTTTGAATGTCCCTAATAATGTGGAATAAATGAATGAATTTCGGACCCAAAGAAAAACGCTTGAAAGGAGGATGTTGGTATCAAATATTTCACGACGGGAAGATTTCCTGTATAAAATATCTTAAAAGAATAAATTTGCAATACCTCAAAAAGAAGATTAAATTTAAAAATATACAATTAAAAATAGTTACAAGACCCCCTTACTAAATAATTACGTCGTGTGGTTATTTTAGTTGGTTACCTAGCGTTGAATTAGAACCCACGTAATAACATCTATAGGCATGTTGCTGGATGTTTCAAAACCATCAATGTAAAATATCTTTTGTATTCTCACTGCTCATCAATGGCAGCAAACATCTTGATGAAGAATACAGAGCCACATTAACATTATTGATAATCGTTCAGAAGTTTATCGGTGATTTCTTTGGTTTTACGGCGATTTCGGACTGTGGTTGTGAAATAAGTGACACTTGCAATCATGAATCCCAACAAGATAAGACCGGCCGTCAGAAGGAAAACTGTGCCAGGGAAAATATTCCTAGTGATGGAATAAATAAAGTATTCAAAACCGTGGAAACCAACAGTGACGATCAAACTGCTAATGATGGCAATCTCGAGTACAGTTCCTAAGGTCTTGGTGAAATTGATCTTCATGAAGGATGAGATTGTAGGAAAGACAGCTCCTCCAAAGATATTGATCACCATAACACCAAATAAAGATAAACTGTCTTGAACAACGCCTAATAATGTGTAATAAAGTATGATATTCAATCCGCCAAGAACGATAAGTCCACCATGTTTGCATGGTTTGAAGTAAGCCACCGTTTGCACAACCAGTATACCAAATATCTTGGCAACACCCTGGGCACTTATACAATAGCCGTATTGGGATACAGAAAGGTTGAAGGGGGCCTGAAGAAGGTACGGCCCACTGATCATTGAATCTGAGATTAGTGCGATAGTGAAAATTGAAATCTCCACAATAATCATTAATTCTTTACGATAAGACGTTTCCGAGAAAATCATAGGTGCTTCACTGAAAATATTACTTTCGATCGAAAAAAGGCCGGTCTCTGTTTTTCCTTGCGAGCGTCTCATAAGAAAGATTTCTTCTTCGTCTGACGAATCAAGAAGATGCTCATCTTCATCATCGTCATTCTCGTTCGATTCCTTCTCATCATTCGTGTCTTTGCTACATGAAATCTCTTTGAAAGGGATCAACATAGCACCATACAATGTGGTCAACAAACCCATGGTGAACTGCAGCACGAACAACACTGAATAAGCCATGTCAAAACAAAAAGCAATCATCATACCGCTGACCACCATTGAGAGAAAAATAGTTGCATATGAACCTTCGATTTTCACTGTGGTAATTTCCCGCTGTCGAACTTGAATGACATCTGCTTCTCGCTCTTTGGTCAGTTCAAACATCAACAGAAACATCCCCTGGAAATTACTATGTAAACATGGTAACACAACTCCAGATAAAATAACATATTTAAATGTTTTGGTGTCTTCGATGCTCAGAGAATAAGAGAACAAAACGCATTGACACAAGATACATATGGGTGGTAAAAGAACAGCCAAGGGTTTACATTTCCTAAGCACTGGTTTCCAGATGAGAAAGTAGGAAAGAAGTGAGATGATGGCACCAACAATTGACCCCACGATCATGTAATTCAACGTATCTTTGTTGACCTGCGACACAAAATCCATATGAGTTTGATTTTTCAAAGTGTTAGTCATATATAAATTGATGCAAGATCCGCGAGTAGTATTTTGCATGTGAAACAAATCGAATTTCACTTTGTGCGGTGTGTATGTTTGTATGCAAAGACGCTCCATAACGAAGAGTGGCCAAACAAGAGAGTTGATGATGTATGTGGTGAAATACAACATGAAATAAGGTGTCACAACCCATGAGGATTGCTTCAGCGGACCCAAAGTCTCCTCCATTTTGCTCTCCTTGTCCTCTTTAGTAAACAATGTGAGAGACTTGGGATGGCCGAGCGATGTAATCATTTCTATGCACCAAAAACAACTAGATCACTGCACTTTTTATATCTCTCTCCATATCACAGTACATCGTCTACTCAAAACAAAAAATCACATCAAGCAATTTTTATTAAATTTTCTACACAACGTCATGCCATTTATTTCTTTTGTCAAAAACACAAGAATTAGCACAAGTTAACCATTAATTAAAAAGATCTCTTATCATCTAAGGAACTCTCCTTCATTGGACAATAGTAATTTTTTTAATTGAATCTAATAAAGAGAAATTATAAAAGACATAAGGTGAAGGGTCATTAGCTGATGGACGTTAAAATACTTCCTTTTTTGCACTGATGCATAGTTTTTTAGAAAAGAGAACGGCTAAAAAATTCCGATGGAAAGATTAGTATATGACAGCGGCGTATTACATTGGACGGAGAATGAAGGTCCGATCCCTTGAGTTATGCTCCTATAACACCACCTTCGAATGTACACATAAAACATGTTGCCCAATCAGATTCTTCTCGTGCACATCGAACTATATAAAAATGAAGAACTTGTTCAATAGCTAAGAAAAGGATTTCCGTCGTCTGAGCCCTTTATCACTGGTTATCATCCCTTATCAATATGCATCCACAAAATCTCAATCATTTTTGGTTATGATGTGTTCAACAGAAACACAATCATAACAAGCAATATAATATAGCCAACTCTTAGTGAAAAAGACTAGAAAAAGAATATTTTAACAATTTGTTGAGATTCAAAGCAGCTGTTTATGATTTTTGGTAGTGCAATATTCGCAAATAAAAAAGCTGATGTGAATTTGAAAAGCAAATATCGGAAAGGAATTTTCCTTTAGAACAAATCTCCTCTTAGGAAGAAGAAATCTAAGAAAATTACTGATATCACCATTTAGTTAATTTCATTGACCTTCCCTCAACGCCACCGGGTTGAAGCAGATATATCTTTCTACTGATCACAGTTACTCTTAGGTTCCAAATAAACGGCCCCCCCCCCGCTTGTTAATTTTTCGAAAATTTTCCAACCCCCCCGGACCTTATTAGGACCCCCCCGTTTATTAATCTCTAAGAATATATTCAGCTGTCAAAGTGAAGGCCCCTTATTTTGCTCTAATTAGCCTGATTATAGCCTATTTTTACCTTATTTTTGGGTTTCAAAAGTACAATTTCCAACCCCCCGGCAATTAGGTCCCCCCCGTTTATTAAAATGTAGAAAATTTTCCAACCCCCCCGTTTATTCGAACCCCCCCGTTTATTTGGAACCTAAGAGTAACACGGAAGAGAAGAATGTTGACTTTTTTGGTAGTCTAGCAAGCTAGACGACTAATTCAGATATATTAGAAATAAAGCAAAAAAGTAAATTTTAGTCGTCTAGAAACCTTTGTGCACTAACTCCAAACAAAAAAAAAGTGTCAATATCGCAATTAAATTTTTTTCCCGCTCAAAAAAAGTTCTTGAAAATAAAATGTGCGTGGATTTGTGTGTTAAAAATGTTTCATTTGAGTTGATTTTATTTTGAGAGTTTGTTGTTGCTTGATAAATTGTTTTTTCGCTACGCAAGTTTCTGCGTAGCTAGGCCCGGTATCTATAAGGCTGGAACACCGGATTCTTCCAGTCGTTTATACAAACTAAATCCCGTGTCATTATTTGTGTTTATTATTAGTATTACATGCATTATAAACGACTCCAGTCTACTTTTTTGGCAAAACTCGTCACCGGAAACAATCTACCTGAAAAGGATTGGAGGTCATATTTCAATGAGGGAATGAGGTCAGCATGATGACCAAAGAAGGAAGATGAAGAAAGCCAAACGTTGATGCTGGTCAAAGGCTGCTGCTGAAGAATCAAAGAATAAAGTATTTTTGCAACTTGACACCAGGGCCTTCTTCGATGTTTAAAAATATTTGTGTAAGGCAAGAGCAAAAACTTTTTCCCTGAAAGAAGGCAGAAAAAAAAGGGCGCTAGACCCTGTTTGAGGTACCATTTTAACCATTTTATCAGTTTTAGTGTGTGCTACGCTTAACCTTTCGAGCAGCTGGGGGGGGAGCAACTTATGAAATATTTATCCAATTGACTTGAAATTTTGCAAGTGTGTACCAAATATGAATATTGGCATCTTTGACGCATCCTTGATGACGTCATCATTCTTTAAAAATACCGATAAAAGAACCATCTCCAACTTTTTCTCACTCAAATTTTGTGAGGCAACCCCACGTGACATGTATTTTTGGGGCAGAGGGTGATTTTCTTGCCAACTGTTGGTATCGTGTATTTTACAGACCAGCCCAAAATTGCCCTTTTTTGCCATTTCAAGGGAGGCCTCCAGCCCCCACCCCGCTGCAAGATGCTTCCCCTAGTAAAAAGATAGGAAGATGCTCGAAGGTTAAAGCTGTTTAGTATCTCTATACTTAAAAAGAACAAAGTGAAATATCATTTTTGTTAGGAGTATGAAGACCAAGAGATGGGCATGAACAAACCCTGAATTGCGAAGTATAGTCAAGAGGATCGACATTTATATAGTGTGATGAAAAAAAATATCTTCCATGTAAAACCACCAGTAGTGTTTTTATAGGATTACGTCATGCAAAACAAAACGCCGCTTCAACAACAACAACGTTGGAGAAGAAAATGGGGGAGAGCAAAATAGTAATAAAAACACCAACAAATTTGTTTTAAGTCAGATTTAGAGATTTTTAGCTCGCTTCATCGTCAAAGTACGTAATCCTGGTGAGAAAAAAAACTCTTTGAAGGACAAGAAAGGAAAGAGGAAAAGACTGTTTCGGTTATAACAAAGCAGAGGAAAGGGATTCGTTTTGATCAGTTGAAAGACTTTTCCCGCCCCTCACTCATTAGTCGCTCGTTAGACTGTTTGTTTATGAAGATTGTTCGGATCAAGACATTTATTTTTCCAGCGGTAAAAAAAGTTTAATTCAGGGAGAGGTGCGGTAAACTATCATCAAAAGGAAAGATCAACCAACTTTAATTAGTCACTTGGTTCCAGAAAACCAGAAGGACATTTTGCAACAAAGAGAAGGTCAATGCCTGCAAAATGAAGAAGTTATTGAACAAATTGATTTTCTTGGCTTTGCTTTGGCAACATATTAATTGCATCTACACAGGATGTGATGAAGAAGCACGCAAATGGTGTGAACAATCGCAGTGTTCCACAGGATGTAAATGTCTGAACAAACCCGTATGCAAACAAGCTTGTACTACTGAACAATGTTCTGAACTCACCTGCTCCTCACACAAAGTTTGCAGACAGTCTGTCATCCCGCCAACTAATAGCAACAATGGAAAACCATTGGTAACAGTTCATATCCAAAGCTTGATAGCACGTGCACCTAACATTGAACAATCTTGTTCACTCGGCATTTGTGATAACATGACAGCTCTAAAAGTAGACGGACAAATTTCCAAAGCGTTGCAAGTATGCAATGGTCGCTGTAATAAGATACTATCTAATGTCGATTATACTCGACAACTGGCAGTACAGACCGATCTAATGCAGTGTGTGAATACGACAGTTTGCGACCAAGTCTGTGTAATTGGAAGGTGTCAAATGATGTATTGTAATTCGAAGGAGTGCAAACAAAGGTGCTCGGTTGGAAGTCAATGCCAAATGACGTGTGGTCCACACACTAAAGTTTGTGAGCAAACGTGTGAAATGAACAGCAGTTGTCAGATCACTTGTTTAGGAGAAAATTGTAGGCGAGAGTGCAAAGATGCAGAGTTGTGTGAAATCATGAACAGCAATCGAACGTTTGAAAAATGGAAAAGTAGCAACTCTTCAACAACAAAAAAAAGTGGGGAGGTCAATAACAATACTCTTCATCCCAATACTACACATACACCAAGTCATAATACTGAGACAAGCTTTTTGGCATCGACTACTACTGGCCATTCAGGGAATAATATGACGGAGAACAGCAGTAACAGTACTGACCACTCAACAGACAGCCCTTTGAAACCAACAAACCCACGGACGTTGGAGAATAATATAACAAAGAAAAATATGAACACAACAACAACTAGTTATATAAAGGAAGTTATGACAACAAATTCAAAGCAAACAGATCATAAAAAAGAGGCTCTGAACGAAACAGATATACCGATAACGGAAACAGGCCGTCCTTTCATAGGTAATACAACAGATGGTGATATTTATCACCTCGTCAATGGAACCACCACCAATCTTTCGATGATAACCACACCAAATACACACTTTAAAGACTTGACTACTAACCAGACAACATCTCTATCAAACTCAAAAAACCATTCTAAGACACTAACGACGGCGATTCATACACCGTCATATTCTCCATCCGATGAATCTAAGACAACTAATCCGACTGGAACATCGGTCGGTATATCAACGTCTAGCCAACAAAATATTTCTGACAAGACAAGAAAACCTTTCACGAATACCCCAAAACTGACTAGTAAAAGAACGAACTCATTATTAACCTCCGCAAGAAGAGCTTCGTCGACGCCGAAAAGAACTGCATACAAAATGACAACAGATAACAACACCTCGTCTAGAGGTTTTTGCATAAAATATAATATACTATTGTTTTTATTAGTGCATATACACATAGTTTTTGGTATCATATTATAATTGATAATATAAATAATGTAGATAACATAAGAACACTATTTGTTGCTATCACAACAATTTAGCTGTCAGAGATTCAACATAGACCTGGGTGACCTCACCGAATTCCAAAAGAATAGTTGTAATTCTCAAGATAGCATATTATGTTCATACGAAAAGTAGGGTACATTTATAATGTCCTGAGGATTCTCTACACACTCGATGACGCAACCTTTCAAATCGAAAGGATCAAACATTCTTGTGGTCTCAAATACAAATCACTTCAAAACATTGAAGTAAGAAAAATACTTTTTGTTTGTATTGGAAATTGTGTTTAAACGATAGCTTTGATAGAATTTTGGTCAGTGAAATTGGAGTGCCAATCCCTAAATCTTCCCATAGTCCAAGCTAGTGAGGCCCGGAAAACCCGAGTTACAAAAACTCGAGTTACAAAAACCCGAGTTACAAAAACCCGAGTTACAAAAACCCGAGTTACAAAAACCCGAGTTACGACGAATGTGACGTCATAAGTCTCAAATTATGACATCATAAGGGAACTTCTTAACTCGAAAAATTTTTTTACTGTTGTTTATTTAACTCGAAATATTTTTTAAAAATTTTGTTTTAGAGTTACGTATAAACTCGAAAATAAATTTTAAATTTCATTTTTCGAGTTACGTAACTCTAAACCAAAATTAAAAAAATATATTTCGAGTTATGTTGAAGCGCAACCAAGTTGGCCAAAAATTCTGAAAAGCGCTTTTTATCTTTTAGTTTACGAATGGGGTTTTTGATCTATAAAACTAAAAGAAGAGAGGAAAGGAATAAAAATGAAAGGCAAGGGACATTTAACAATCTTCTATTTTGATGGGAATTTCTGAAGGTTTTGTTTGGTGAAGTAGACTTAAAATCTAAAAGATTCGATTACTCGAAATACATTTTGTATTCCACAACCTATATTTGTTAAATTTAAATTCATTGTCCTTTCGCTACAAACTAAAAAGTCTTCGGTAGAACTTGTAGTTTCTTTAGGTTTTTCACACATTTTTTAAGAACAAACCATACGAGAACGGACGGTTTCGAGGGCTAATATTATAACAATAAGTTAAGAACATTTCTTGACATTCTAAGGCCTTATGGACTCAAAAACACCTAATTTCTTAGAAAATTGCAGAAAATACTCACCTAATGCTAATAGTGAAATAGGAACATTTTAAGAGAATTTTAAGGCTCGACTAAAAAAGCTAAAGACCCGAAGGCTTCGAATTTTTAGATGTTTTTATAAAAAACACAACACATATTTCGTTGAAAAGATTCTCGATTGCACAATGTACAAAATAATATAATAAATTGTAATCGTTAAAATAATTGCTTAAAATATTCTTCTGATTGTTCAAAATCATGTTTATGATGTCTGTTCTTTTATTTTATTATAATTATTGTTTTATAAATTAGATCTTTTGACGCTGTTTCTATCATTTTTAAAATAAGTTTTAAAATAAGTTTCTATTCTAATCGGATCTATTGATTCTCCTCGAAAGAAATGGTGTATAATATTTTATTAATAATATGAATTCTAGAATTTTTGGCCGACTTGGTTTGACCTGAAGATAACTCGAAAGTTTAAAAAATGTACTACAATTTCAAGTTACGTAACTCGAAAAATGAAATTTCAAATCTATTTTCGAGTTACGTAACTCGAAAACAAAATTAAAAAAAAAATATTTCGAGTTACAAAACAACAATAAAAAACTTTTTCGAGTTAAAAAGCCGACTTATGACGTCATAATTTGAGACTTGTGACGTTACATTCGTCGTAACTCGGGTTTTTATAACTCGGGTTTTTGTAACTCGAGTTTTTGTAACTCGGGTTTTCTGGGCCTGCAAGCTAGTGGTATGAGAAAAAATAATGTAATGCCAGCACTTAAGATATACAACATCTCGAATTATCTGGTGATTTTAAACTATTTATGGATAAAATGTGGTTTAAAATAAAAGGGGGTAGTAGTTTCCCGGGGGGGGGGGGGGGGTACTAGGGCAAGATGGGTTACGGGGATGCTCCGCTGGTCAGGGTACCTTTTTTGACCTCCACGAGTCCCAGGTAGGGTCGCAAAAACACCAAAATAGAAAAATCAGTCCCCCCGTAGGGTGCCTATTTTTGGAAAATTTGGGGAAAAAGTAGAAAATTTGAGAAAATTTTGGAATTTCAGTCCCATTCAGGGTCACTTTTTTCGCAAATTTCGAGTCCCACGTAGGGTCCATTTTTCGAACGTCAGCGGAGCACCCCCGTCGGTCGACAAGGGTAGTCCCCCCCCCGGTAGTTTTAAAATAGTAGAAACCCTCTTCCTGAAAAGATGTTAAATGCAATCATCAAAATAAAATAAGGTAAAATATTGAAATTTTAGGGAAACTGATTACATGTTTTACTAGTATGATCAAAAAGGTTACAAAACTTTTTAAAGGATTTCCCAAAATCAACGAAAATGGGTGAAAATATCTAGAATTGGGTTATCAAAGATTAGATATCAATTCCATGAATTTTTTAGTTTGTTCATGTTTCTTTTTTCTGTCAAATTTTCTAATTAAAAAAAACATACAAAATCCTGCTTTGTAAATGTATAGATTGTACAATATGAAAAATATTCAAAAAAAATTATTTTGTTAGTTCTGATAAAGACTTTGCCAAATCAAGAACTTCTTGGCCTCGCTTGGTACGTTTTATCCACGCTTCAGGAACGTCCACATTATCTCGAGCAGATAACAAAGCGGCAACAGCCATTGAACGGGCGCAATTACCGCCTCCGGCTGCCAGTGTCATACGAATACTCTCCACGTAATCCTTTCCTTGAAGCAGACAGTGAATCGAACCTTGCATGTTTCCCGGTAAAGCTTAAAAATGGATTGATAATGTCCGTCTAATTAAAAGCAATTTAATCTAATCGACGACTGTATTTTGAAAATCTTCTTTGTTCTTGTTTCTTTGAGCGTAACCATCCATACAACTCTAACCTCTTCCTGATTGACATCTATTGTTTTAGACTATTTATGCTTTTCATTCATTCTAACCTGCTACGTAACGTAAACTCATTGGATAACAGGCACTACAAAAGAACTATCTAGATTGATAACAGAATGCTAAATTATAACAGCTCAATTTTATAAAAACTATCGAAATCTTAAATCATGGCCTAATATCTTGATATCGCAGAACTATTAAGCATTTTCTGGAATCCCAGTTAGTATCAAATAATTATCTAAAACAAGTCATATGGTTGGTCACCCAATGAAGTTTTCCTCACTCAATTTAGTAAGGCTGTAAGGTGATCCAAGCAAACCAAATAAAGCTGGTACACACTACTTGACAGTCAGCAATAAGGAATAACAAAAAAGGAATCAAACCTGAGAGAAAAACCCAAGGAAAGATTAACATTAACAATCTCCGCCTTTGCGTAAAAGTTAAAGAAACAGGTTTCTTATGATGTGACCCTGATGAGAATGGACTTAAACCATTAAATAACTGTAGACTACTGACCATATCTTTTTGAGAAATCAATCAGGGAGATAAGAACACTTACAACAAGCGATCCCAAATCCTTTGACCACATCCCTATGGTTGGAATCATCTTTCTTTTGAAGCACGGCATTCATTTCTTCTTTGATATGATTATCTGGTAACTTGCCAATCCAAGCACTGATATCCAACTGGCCTGTCAGAATAACACTCTCCAACAGCTCACTGTATGCAACTGCAGCATTTACCTACCAGAATGAAAATATTATATAAAACATAGGAATTGAACCATATTAGAGGAAACAACTCCAATTAAAAAAAAGTAAAGGTGACAAAATTGTCAAAAGAGAACAATAAGACATACAGCACGGTCATTATTCAATGTCGTTCGAACAGCTTGCTCAACAAACTTCTTCAAGTCAGGATTTCCAGCATACATAGCAACAAGAGGGATGATCTTGGTATGTGCATCCGATTCATTTTGATCTGCCCCTTCCTGATACTTGCCATCTTTCAAATTTTGTAACGATTGTCCAACGCTAGAATTCAACCAGGGCCCTGTTGGAACAAAAAGCATAAAAGAAAATAAGTATCAGAAAATAAAGTCTTGAAAAATATGTTATCGAATTTACAAAGTTTGATGAAAAAGAAATTTATTAAAAAGTATACCTTTTTTAGGATAATCTTCTCTGTTACTTGGGTTTGGATCTTTGTACGCAGAGTTTGGACCAAAATCTTCACATATTAACTTACTGTAAGCTTCGACATCAAAACCTATAGAGTAATAATTGGTGTAACAATGAATAAAAAATCAAACATCCTATTCATCCTTTAATCAAGCTTCAATCATGGAAATAGAGTATTTTTTAAAGTAAAAATGAATAAAATAGAACTAAAAAGTGGCTGATAAAAGTGATTTATAAATGATACATTTATTGAACTTGCAACAATTTGCAAACCTTTGTTAGAGACAAGATGTTTGAGCATAGTGAATGCTTGATCACCATAACATGAAAGTGCTCCAACCTCACATTCGTAAAAAGAAACATTCCATTTGGAAAATTCGGGGCTTCCATTGGCTTCTTTTAAATGTTCATCTAGCTTTTCAATGTTGTAATTCCAATGGAGTGGATTGACTAGAAAGGCAAGAAATTTTAATAACGTACAATTTGAATTTTGAGTCAGATGTCATGGACCAAAACATTCATATAATGACATGGCCTTGTGCAACTGCTCAGCTGTGTGACAGTATTCATTTTTGTTGTGCAATGTTGACATCTTATCAGGGGATAATAAAAGGAGACATAGCATTTATTCTTATCAAAACAAAACATAGGGATTATATCAATAATGTTCATTAATGTTACCCACACTCACAGGAACAATTCTCGACCACAATATATTTATTTTCAATTTTTACTGATGATGGTGGTCGGATGACACCGAAACGTCTAAATATATGTTTTAAATTTTATTGAAATAAATGAAAACGCTTCTGTGTTTGAACTTTACATTGAAAATATTCAGGAGGATCAATCATTTCAATAATATACATTTTTTGTGGCGTTCTTTATTCGAAGAGTATCTATCAGTTTCGAGGACGCAAGCACAAAATTGCACAGTTACAATTCACACCCGTATCACGCCCTGGTTAAGATTGCTTAATAACAAGTAGGGTTCAGGTTTTCAAATTCAGTCACATGCATGGTCAACAAACAGGCTAAAGTTTTTTACAGGATTATTTTCTACAATAATTTTTGAAAATTAATCCAAACAATATGAAGCAGATTAAGTTTTTTAAATGATAGACTACTTAAGCAGGGTGTTTTTTGGGGGCACTGTAGCCCCCCCCCTAAACAGGTCCAAAATTGAAATTTAAGACTGAAAGTATTTGATCTTCTGACACCAAAAATTTGCTAAAATAAGCTTTATATTCTATTTACCCCAGTCGGAGCCATGTATTTACACTATACGTTTTTATATGGCTGCTGAGGGAGAGGCAGAAAACGAGGTGGATGTAAATGGATGTGCTTCAAACCTAGCAATCAAGTTGGGCGTTAGAATGGCGGTGCTCCTATTGTCTTGAAAAGCTTTGACTTACGCCAATATCTTATTTTTATCGTACTGTGCACCATTTCCAGACTGTTACTTTGCAAATCAACCCCCCAGTAGTATTTTATATGTAGTAAACAGACAAAAATACAATACCCCAAAAAATTTAAAATCCTTTTAGTACCATGGGGTACTAAAGTACCAAATAGGTGGCATCTAGACTAACATTTGAGCATTTTTTTAGTAAATTGCTACTAAAATTAGTTATTGATTTTTATCAGTTTTTGAATTTTTTTTCAAAAATTTTCGTGATTTTTTCAGAATTTTTGAAATTAAAAAATAACATAAAATTTTTCTCATTTAAAGAAAATTTGGCAAGTTCAATTATTTTTGCATTCAGATGCTAATAAAAAATTAACCCCTGTTTTGTGACATTTTTTATGTCATCCACTATTTTGCTCATAGAATGAGGCCATCATGTGGCTTACATGTCAAAATACATCCATGGTTGAGCTGAATAATTTATCTACCTGTGGCTTACTCAACTTAAATATATTAAAGCATGAAGTGTGAGTAAAATATGTGGCTGACAAAAAAGCCACAAAAAAGTACATTTAACAACGCAAAAGTATGTACATTTAACACTATTTGGAAAATTCAGCCAGAAAGGCTTGAAGGTCAAGTCTAGAAGGTCCCATTCAGAGATCACTTTTCAATATCGTATGGCTTACACTTAAAAAAAACTAGAATTTTTGAACTGCAGCCACAATTTTGACTCAAATAACAAAATTTTTTTTATCATATCTCCACGTTGAGGTTTATTACCCTGTGAAATCTCTATGGCTGACTCAAAAAATATGAAGAGTTGATTTAGAGCATTTTTTACAATGTCACACTATTTTTGATTATCATCTTCAGTCAAATGTCTTTAAAATTTGTTCAATTCATTAAGCAGCATTGTTTATAGTTGGGGGCCAAGCCTGGGGTCCTGTGACATCTTTTTTACGATCTAGCCATTTTTAATCTATTCCAAAGAACAGTATATTACAAGATATTTTTGAGAGGGAGGACGCGAAATAGGCCCGGGAAAATCTTTTATGACCAAAATAGTGATGCCATAGGAAAAACTGCAAGGGAAAATAAGAGGTTTGGAAAATAACTGATTTTCAAAATAACGAAAATGATTGGTACCATCTGAAAGAGTATGAAATTCTGAGCAAATAAATGTATTACAACAACTCTCTGACTAAAACACACAAAGAAAAATACAGCCGCTTTTTAAGATCAACTAACTGTCAGCTCTACTGTGATTTGACGTCAAATCCTACTATTTAGTATCAATTTTTGCAATTAAATAAAAGGAATACTTGAGTACATGGGTACTAAAATACAACTTTAAGAGTAAACATGGTTTCTGCCTACTTTTTCAGTCCCCCCTTAAAATGCAATTTTGCCCTTAAAGAAAACTCCCCCCTTAAATCGAACAAAAATTACCGGTACCCCTTGTTAGAATGTCCCCCCTTAAAATGAAAAAAAAAGAGGAATCCCCCCTCAGATTTTTATTTTTAGACTTTGACAATAACAAAGTACAACGATTGGTTTGATATCAATGCCATCAACATTATATTAGATACATAATGATATCTAACTAAATAAAATTCAATAAAAAGAAATCATTGAAAATAAACTGGATCCTATAATCAAATGATACAAATAAAACTTTTTATGAATAAAACCAAACAAAAGATGCAGTACCTGGTACAACAGTTGTGTTTTGTTCATATCTTAGGCCTTGTAAATTATCTTTATCATTAGATTTGAACTGGGAATGTTTTCTGATTGTAGTCCTAGTTAAAGTTAGGTCGAGTAAGTGGTCTTCCCAAGTAGAGAATTTAGGCAGTATAACACAAGTAAGATTTCATGCTTATGACATTGATTTTGGATGTGACAGAGCTGAAAATGTCAAAGATCATTGTGTCGACCAACTATTTCAAGAAAATCTTTGTACCCTTCAGCAAACAATTTTTACAATAGATAGAGAGAGAGAGAAGTGAGTATGCAGATTCATGGGGACCGGCGAGCCATTTGAGGGGGGGGCAAGATTAGGATAAAAATGTCGCCCACCATGGTTGGGCGATAAAGAAAATTTTTCACTTTTTACACCCTCAAAACAGCTTAAAACGTTATCTAATTGAGGAGAATAATAGTTTTTATGGTTTGATTTGGTCTGTTAAAGGTCATTCTAATGTACATAACTTTCAATATAGCATGGTCTGCAAAATAGTGGGTATGAGATTGTGAGCACGAAAACGGGATAGAAGATATTATTAGACAAAGAAAATTATAATCAATAAACCAATATTTTAGTCCCCCCTTTTTTCTTATTTTGATAGATTCTTCCAGCCCTTGATAAAGAATCCCCCCTTATTTAAAAAAAATGACAAAAATCCCCCCTTTTTTAAAAGGCAATTTTTTTGACCCCCCCTTATTTTAAGGGGGGGGGGGCAGAAACCATGGTAAATATGACTTAATTTAAAGAATCGGGGTCAATTAGGCTGTAACTAACCCTTTAGGTGCCTTTTCTATTTTTTTTCAAAACCAATGTTTGTTCAAATTTTAAACCTCTATAATTATGTCATAGCAACCTGACGCGTAAATATCCAGTTGTTTTTTGCGCTTATCTTGACTGTTTATTTCCTTCTGTAACGGTTTGGCAGCTTAAAATCAGGCTATGACAGCAATTTTTCAGCCCTCCACTCTGGTATGCAAATTTTTTAGATACCCAAATAAGTAGCCAAATTTGGGTAACTCTCACCCTCGTTGTTTCAAATACATCCTGTAGATGACTGATGTGATGCTGTTATTTCTGAAACCTTGATTTCCTAGTGTGACTAACTTGGAGAAATTTCTACTGTTGCAGAATTTTTTTACAGCCAATTTTAAAGGCAGAGCCTGCTTATACTTACTATGTTTGCTATATCAAAAAATGATGTGATAAAAATATAAATTTTTTTATGGGTCAGTCAGGACTTTCTTTCAATTTATCAATATTACGCAAACGGCAGTATGCGCTAAATTATTTTGGTTTCACTTTCGATTTCAAGCAAATGTCTTAGCAACACGACGCACATACATAGCAACAGGGCTGGGTAGAAAAATCTAAACATAGAATCTAAAAAAAATACCGATCATTGTATAGAGCACTAAAAAATACACCCTTTCTATGTTTAGTTTGTTCTACCTTGGATTATAACTGAAAATATCTTCAAACAACCTTTGTCTGCCATCAGCTCGCGCGGTAATATTTTTCTGCTTCAGAGATAGAGATAGAGAGATAAACCTTCCCTTGGCACAGGGAATAGGCCCTATCCTAAGATAGAGATCACAGCGCTAGGTGGATAAAATAAAAAGCGAAAAAAGGAAAAATTATGCAAATAAGTAACTAGATAAAACTATCAAAAAAATATGCTACTTGGAATTAATAATTTTACGCCAATCCAGACGATTCAAAGCTTTTTGATACCAGTCATTTTTTGACAAACCAACCTTTTTCAAGCACTTATAAATTCCTCTTCCATATGTGAAGTTTGGTGCTCCACGAGGGCGTTTCGATGGCACCCACGAAGTTAGCATTTTTCTGGGTAGTCGCTGTTGATCCATACGAGCGACATGACCCAGCCAATGAAGTTGACGGCGATTCACGTACGAATCAACGGATTTCAGAGATAAACGATTTAACAGATCAGACGTTCTGATTCTATACACACGGGTGTGGAGCCGGTTCACACGACACATTGCACGTACACATCTAGCATGGAATAAACGTAATTTTCGGAAAAGATTTTCGGTTAAACACCAGTGTTCAGCACCGTGTAAGAGAATAGCCGAGATAATGCATTCGTATACAAATTTCTTAGCTTTGTATGAAATACTGGTTGACGAAAATAAACAATTTCTCAATTTACCAAATGCCCGACTTGCCGAATTGATTCGGGCATCAACATCAACATTATCATTACAATCTCTCGTCAGAAAAGAGCCCAAATAACAAAAGCGATCCACTATTGGTAAATGTGCGCCACCTGGTAGAACAATATTTGACAGATTGCAGCCATCGTATGTAGAAGGATTTGCATAGATGCGTTTTGGTGCTGCAACGAAAAGGATTTCTGATTTGGAGGGTTTTTCGTCGGTGCCAGCATGGTTTTCGAGACCGTATCTATTAAAATGATTGAAGAGGAGGGGTACGTACGTTTCAGTCGATTCACGCAATGTGAATAAAACAGCTGTGTCATCAGCATATTCCGAATCTGGTAAAGAGAATTCCTCGATATTTCTCTTTGTGTTGTATCTACGACCAGTTAATACATCATCGAGCTTCGTATGGAAAATACAGACCGGTCTATCATACGCATTACGCCATGATATCATTACGGCTGCAAGATAAAATATGAACAACAGAGGACCCAAAATATCCCCCTGTTTGACTCCAATAATACTTTCAATTGACTTTGTGACATCATTAATAACAAATTTCACCTCGACACGACATGTAGCGATTTTAAAAGGCGAATCAATTTAGCAGGTATGCCAAAAATTTCTAAGACCTGCCACAACAGTTCACGAGGGACACGATCGAATGCCTTAACTAGATCCAAAAATAGGACCCAAGATTCAAGGCCGTGCTCTTTTCTCTTCTTTGTAGCCATTTTGACGGTAAAAACTCCATCCGCACATCCTCTCCCTGATCGAAAACCACATTGGGCTTCGTTGTCTAGGGATTCGGCAACAGGGCGGAGCCTGTCATGCAATATTATAGCTACAATTTTATAACACGTTTCAAGTAGCATAATGCCACGATAGTTCCTGGGCATACTAAGGTCTCCTTTCTTTGGAAGAACCTTTAGCAATCCTTTGAATTTGCACAATGTTCCTTTTTAACGCTTTTCGTGTGTGTGTCAATGTGGCCGTTCGCGACACGTCCACATCCGGAGCTTCAAGGTCCACCATCATCAGTTGTGGAAAGGATCGGTCCAATGCTGACAATTGATCTCCGATGGCAAACCACTCCAACACGATCAACACTCCATCGTCATTGTGAATGTGATTTTTGTTCTTCTTGGGTGTGGTGGACCTCTCTTTAGTGTAGGCTTACCACCACACCCTTTATTTTAGGTTTTGATTCTTATTCACTAATTCTTAATGGAGTGAATTTTTTTATCTGTCTGTCTGATTTTTCTGCTTCAATTCTTAGATAATGAATAAGAGAGGTGCGGTAAGCTTAGTCGTGCTCGCGGGCGGTAAATTTATGTTTACTTATCTTGTATATTTTAGTGGTATTTAAATTTAGCCAATGAAAATATGCACAGCATTGATTATGACATCATTAAATATGTCAATATCAATTCAATGCCCATTAAAGAAAATCATTTGTAAAAAGTTCTTTTTATTGTGAAATTTGAAAATACGAACAAAAAAGAGTCAAATTTAATATTTGTTTCCTATCTAGATTATATTAGCATTAGAATACAGTAAATTTTCATGTGAAAAATATTTTTTTTACACCAATTTTAAATAGTGGCCTGAAAGCCTCGAGAGAGTTATATTTGTTTTCATAGCCCTCTTTTCTTTGTTTAGTTTCTCTCAAGATCAGTTTCTTTTCATCATTAGTCACTTGGGATCATTTATACTTAGCTAATTTTACATTTTAATTGCCTTTTTTTGATAACATTGTTTAAGATTTTTTACCATGACTTTTATAAATAGTAGCTTTTATTCTTTGTATATACTTACTTTTTGCCTGAATGATGTATTAGATAGAATACGAAATATAGCATATTCTACTTGAGATCACTTCGTCTGTTACTTCAAGATTTTTTATGTCAGAATGAATCTTTTCGGACTTTCTTTTGTTTTGTGGTTTTTAAAATTATCGGCTGGTTATGGAGACATAAACTTGTATATCAAGATTACAGGATTTCGAGTACGGACCGCTTTTACTTTTGATTTCAGTGGTTTCACTTTTGATTTCAAGCTAACATCTTAGCAACCGGGTGCTTGCCTATAGTTACAGGGAATTGTGCAAAAAAACAAACATAGAAAATTTTCCAAATCCCCCATTTCTATTTAATGCAATGAAAAATGAAACTTTTCTATGTTTCACTTTTTTGCACCTATTCTTCAAAATGAAAATATTTAAGATTTTAAGTTCTTCTTTTTTTCAATGAGTTTTTTGTGGCACTTTGTTGACAATCTAACTCTTGTATCAAATTCCCGCTTTCTTCAGTAAATTGAAGATGAGAAAAAACCTAAGCCACGGATCACGGATTGAAACAAATATATGAAGGGTGGGATTTTACAGCCGCCTGTCGTGCAAGGCACTGAAAGGCCACGGGTGCCAAAAAGAAGGGTCGTTTGAAATGTGGCAACCTCATTGGTGGAAATTTGATAAACAGCTGCGAAGGTGCGCTGGGAAGTAATCAGTTGAAGAGACCACTTTCGTTTTTGTGGCAGATTTCTATAAAAACTTCTCTCAGGGATTATTTGTCAATGTACCGTCAACTGCTCCAACTTGGGACTATCTTACGCAACATGGGACATTCCACCACCATTTCACCGAACCTCCACAGTCATTTGATTTGAGTTTAATGAACTGCGTATTAAAAATACACGATTTCTCTTTCGATTTCACAGGAAGTGAAAATACAGACACCGAAGATCTTTGGGTGTAAGTTACATGAAATCCATAATTTTTCTAGCCTCGGAAATAATTTTTCTTTTCCAGTGCCAGTGGTGATCGGAAATTCCGATAAAAATCCATGCACTTTTGCAAAATGTGTCGGAAATTCCACTCTTTTTTGCCTTTTTTAATTCAATTACCTTGGAAATCTATACATTTTCTTCTCTCGCCTTGGAAATTTCGAACTTTGGTGAAAACTTTTGTCCTCGGAAATCCTGTGTCGTTCGCCCCCTGGCCTGGCTGGTTTATACAGACAAATTCTGGAATGGCCCACTATAGGCACTACTGTCTGTGGTTTTTTCATTTTTCGGAAGCTTTAAAAAAACATTACTATTCGAGTTATAGTTTTGCAAAAGAAATAGTTTTTATACCTGCAGCGTCGGCTACCAAAGCACCAATTATTGTTTGAGCTGAGCGTTTTGCTTGTTGTTGGGAAGGCGCCATATTTTTAGACTGTCAGGTGCAGCAGTGGGTGCAGTGAGCAGTAAGCTCTACTTCAGAACGGACTTTCGCTTTCGTTTTCGGGTGAAAGATTACATCAACGATATCGATACCGTAGCTTTTTATCCTTATTTGGAAGCTCAATGAAGGAGTGTAGCAAGAAGGCGGGAAACTCCTACCACGGTTTATATAATATCACGCACATTTTTTTATTCTTTCGAAATAAACGTGAGCACGTTGGATTTATCAAAAGGGAGAGGTAAACTTTTACATTTAAAGAATTTATTTTTATCACGTTTGTTTTCCTCAACAATTCACAACTTCAACTGGTATATACTAAGGCATTGTTGGTTGGTTACTTGTCTTGATGTATACTTGTTGAAGCCACAATTAACTTAGTATCCAGCAGTGGTGTCTTGTTTTGTGAAATTGTCTTTTCAGTGTGTGATAAATTTGTCAATTAATAAATGGTCTTAACTTAGCTGTCAGCTGTGCAGGCAAGAGTACTCTTGCATTTCCGAACATCCCTTTTCTGAAATAGTTTTTCTGCTTTGGGAAATCAGTGATCAAAGTTCTTCCGTCTCATACGGATTTCCGTCTCACAGAAATTTTTGGCAAATTTTTCCATCTCAGTCAGAAATGGTTATTTAGCGAGAAATAGTGATTTTGTTCTCTAGAATAATTCCATCAAAGTTTTAAAAATTGGATTTCAAGCATGTTTTGTATATACCTTGTATATCAGTCGAGGATTATGCCCTAAATAAGAGAATACCCAAGTTAGAGGATTACCTTATTTAGGAGATTTTCAGTCTCTTATTTAAGAGAACGTTACCTAAACTAGGAGAATTCTGTACGTTTACAAATTACTTCAGAGCAGACTATTTTGCGCAATATGAAAATAAGATCGGGAAAGATCACGTCCGTGATTCCGATGGACCCAAAAACCAAATAAAAATACCTTTTCATTCTTTTTTAAACTTCGAAAAAACCATAAATAGCCTCATTTGCATGTGTTGACGATTTTTAAAATTGAAGAAACAACCCCCTCGACCTTCAAACGCGTTTTTTTTCTCAACCCCCTTTATTTAGGAGAGACAAGAGCGACCACTTTCTTTTGACCCTCGTTTTGACCGCGCTTAAACGCGTTTCTTAAATATGGCTCGATCTATATTATTACTTTTCACAAAATTCTCATGATGTAGATCGGTCTTTAGATTGATAGACCCTAACCGTCCTAGGTCCACTAAACAAAAGCAGAACTCAACCAAATTTTGCTAGAAGGGAGAAAAAAACGTGCTGAGTCGATCTATGAAGTTCAAAACTTGCGCAAAATGATGAGAAGGCCAAAAATTAACGAAGAAAGAAAAGTCTCCTAGTTAAGAGAAAGAAATCTCCTACTTAAGAGACCTTCTCTTAAATAGAGTATATCTCTTATTTAGGGCATAATCCTCGACTGTATATACATAGTATGACGTTCATATATTTTTATTTTTCAACCTATTTTAGATAGATATATATTTTCGCTGTATAATAGGCATTTTAAGAACATTCTGAGTTGTTTCAATTAATAAATTTAGTGCCTTTTTAGCCAATCTAGGGGTTAAAAAATCTGAAAATTTTCTGACCCTCGGTCCCAACCATGGTGGGGCCTGCAGGTGTCACTGTATACCGAATTATCTCTATCAAAAAAAATTTCCATCTCACAGAAAAAAACTGCTTTGACCACTGAAAATTAATTGTCAAAAAATTTTTCCGATTAGGGAAAAAGTCAGACGATGTCAATACAGACAGGGCCCTCCTGGCACTCCGGAAACTCTGGAGTTTTTCCGGAGCAGCTAAAGAACACTATTTTTCTCTCCCCGAAAGTTCTGGAGCTATTCCAATGATTCCGAAGCAATGTGATTTTTATCAGTTTCTAAAAAACCGTTAAACATGGTTGTAAAAAATATTGTCCCCAGGTTATGACACTTTAGTCAAAAAATACTTTGAGGAAGATGGCTCAGCCAATGAAATTGAATTTGTCACATTAGCTAGTTAGAAAGCATCACTGGTCAAAATATTGAAACTTCCATTAGTCGGCTGATTTTTTTTAAGGGGGGG